>NC_133931.1:47517807-47622807 GCF_031877795.1 Strix aluco
TGCCTCATGTCAGATATTTTGTATGATTATTTCATTTTTTAACAAGTGATAATTAATGATTTGATCTGCTTATGACCTCTAAAAATTATGCAGATGGGCTGTGTTGACAGTCATTTCTTACACCTTGGAAGTCATTTGTGTTTCAAGTAATATTTTGTTGGTGGATAACCTTAAATTAATAAACTTACAGTTGACAGAAAATATAGTAAGGGAAAATTTAGGTACTTCTTAAATTCAATCAGAGTTTAGATAAAACACAGACTATATTAATGTATGGGCACTGTTATAAACTCTATTAATATAGCTGAAAGCCGTCAAGCACCAGTGACTCCCAGAAACATAAAAAAGTTTGTATTAAAAATCACTGAACAGTACAAAAATGGGAACAATACATATAAATTAAATTCTACACCCAACTTTATAAAACACCTTTCTATATAGAAGTACGTTTTCCTGCTATGCACAATGAATTGTAGTAAATTTTAGATTTTTATACTGTAAATACTCATATGTTTTATGGGTATATGTGTATTCTAATAAAATTGTTAACATGTTAAATTGGTATACATGATTAAGAAAATATTTTTTATAGTTAAGCAGATCTTTGTAAAAGAAGTTACTAATAAGAACAGCAGTATTTACTGTTGTCTGCATTTGTGTGATTCACAGCTGAACACTTCTCTTGTGTATTCAGTGACAAATGGCAATCACTTTATCATTTATCTTATGACAAATAGCAGATTCAGGCACAAACTGCTGGCCGTAGCAAACTTACAGGATGAAGTTCTTTATTGTCTATGGTTTGTGGGTTGATGTATTCATGCCTTGTTTATTTGTGAAATGAACAAAAATCAGTAAGCAGGCATGAACAAAAAATTTGGCCGCACAATCAATTGTACTCCCCACCCATCCCCATTTTCCAAGGACCTTGCAAGGAAATTTGCTGAACTAGGTCTAAGCTGTAAGCTGTCTTTAGGAAAGAAAAAAAAAAAAGTCATTAGAGGATGCACCAAATTGTGACATTATGCCCCTAAGCCAAAATAACACTGAATGAAGTTCCTACCTCGCATTAACCTCCTGAACAAGGGTCCTCCGTTTCATAGATAGCTGTTGTAGGCAAGTGATGTCAGACAATGATAGAAAAAAATAATCATACTTTGATAGCAGCCAACCTGAGCAATATTTTCGTTTTTACAGGCTTCTGTATTTAAAGGCAGGTAATCATTGACATGTTTTATGGACTTGCATCCTGTATTACTAAATGCATTTTAGATTGCTCAGTGGTTATTGTGCACTTATTTATGTAAATTGAGTACATATCAGGTTGTCATTAGGGAGCAAGGTCTTTTCTTATTCTCTTTTTTAACTTTCTGTTAAAAAGGGTTCTGTTCTGTATGGTGTCATTGTAGAAGTATGTTATCAGGAACCCATATAAAAAGATGCCTTTAACTATAGACAAGCAACAAGCATGTCTAGAATTTTGTGTAGCTGGAACTAAACCCGTAGTTAAGACCTTAGATGAAAGAACCCTTTTTCCAAACTTTATCCTGTGGTGTGAAGCAAATATCATCTTAGCTGTAATGAGATGTAGAGGGAGACAGTTTCTCACATAAATGAGACTTAGCCCAGTTAGGGCTGTAAAAATAAGAAACCTGGTCTGGAATGAATTAAAAGGTCAGTTACTGTACATGAAGCACTGGTGTGATGTGTTCTCATTGATCTACCCTATGTGAAATTCAAGTCACTTCATTCTGAATGTCTGAGAGTATTTGCTTCTAATTTTGGTCCATTTTCTTGCAAAGCAAATCCTAAACTTGGTGGAATTGGCTTTCGTGGAGCTATTTTGCTGTAGGGAATGCTTGGGTTGCATAGCTAAATCATAGCTGCTCCTATGTTATTACCCTTTCTAGTTGTGAGGAGTTGGCTGAAACACAAGGTGAAGGAGGTGGGATCTCACCTCAGGTGATGTTACAGGTTTTCAGACTTTTGGCAGCCTGAGGCAGTTACTCTTAAACTATGTCCTGTGATCAACCCAACTCAATACAGTCCACAACTGGGAGAGTGCAAAGCACATATCTATGGTATCTCAATTCCTGTTTTCCCCACATAAACTTCAGTTTCAGCTGGGGAGCTGCAGAAGCAAACTTTTACATTTGAATGTCCTCTTAGCTCTGGAACTGAAATTTGTAGTAGTCCATAGATATAAGCCTGAATCACTCGATCAGTTCAGTCACTAGGACTTCAATCACTGGGACTTCACCAGAGCAGTCTAGACCCAATATGCATGTTTTTCGTGCCAAACTTCAAAACTGTATGCCACCTTTGTAATAAGAACCGGATTCTTTTAGTACCAAAGTGAGGTTGCAGCTTTTTTCATTTTGTCAAAGTATATCAGTTCATGAACAGACAATTTATTTTTCATCTAGGTTTGTAGTTCATTGACTCATTGGCATATGAAATGTGTGGTGTCTATACCACCGTAAGGAACTGCAAAACTTTTCAAAGACCTCATCAACCTATATTATTTCTTTATTTTATTTTAGTAGCTTCATGTATATACCAGAGAAAAAAAAAACATATCCCAAAAAGGAATGGTGCCTAGGCAACCTTCTTTTTCAGTATTTTATGGAGAATATTTATAAGTTTAAATAACCATCAGACTGCCATTATGATGATAAGATGATTACCTGTCAGCAAAAGCATCTATCTTAATACTAAATCCATGATCTTGATTAGCCAGGGATCTAGGAAAATTGGAGACACATTGGTGTCAGTAGTTTGATCTGAAGCTGCTTCTTTTTACTCACTTTTCTCAACATAAAGATAAGATGCATGATAATTGTCAATTGCAATTGCTAATAATAATATATTGAACATGGTTAGACCACTTGTCTTTAAGGAAAAGAAGAATTTTCTAAGAAGGCATCATCTTCAGTAGAAGGCCATAACCTCCTCTTTTACCAATTGAGGAAGTATTCTTTACAGATGTGAAAACATCTGCCTTTTTATTATGAAATTTTAATTCTATAGCTTTATGTGGTTGCTTAGAACTTTGTATTTTAAATATCTTGTCTAAATGATTATTTAATCATTTTGCAGGGGAATTTGTTGTTTCTAGGATGCAACATTGTAAGTCTGGCAAGTTGTACAGAGTGCAAGAATAACTTAAACTGCTAAAAAATTCTTTACCATATGATTTACATAGTCAAAGGTGAGAGAACTATGCAAAGGTAATCTCAGTTTTATAGCTATGACACACATACTACAGCCAAAAATAGTACTCAGTCTTTCTTTGAATACTTCTATCTTACAGGCTGTAACTCAGCTCACACAAGCCTGTCAAGAAAAATGGAAGTTTCAGATCTGAACCTGCCATCATATGATACAGCAATTTTAGTCACAATAATTTTAAACTATCTGATTAGAGAATGAGGGATTTGAAGTCAAAATGGCTCAACTGTCAATGCATTGATGAAAAAATGGGCCACAATGATTTTGTAGGAGATCTTTTGATGATCATAACTTCATAAGGTAGTATGGGCAGGTGCCAGAGGCCAACCAAATTCAGTAAGCAGTCCATCAAACAAACAAAAAACTGTGTTACTGGGATTTGTGACAGTGAAGTCACACACACGAAATATCAATTTGAGGTAGAGGGAGTCTTGTAGTAATTGTTTTGAATTATCTCTTGAAAGAGAGCTAATGAAGAATATAAGCATCAGAAGAGAATGAACTATGGTTAAAGTCTTTCTTTTAAAATTTAATCATTAAAATCATTAAAATTTAAGATATATCAAAGAAATGCAGCTTTGATAAAAAATGAGTGTGTACTGTTAAAGAATTTCAAATGGATTTGTACTTAAATTTATTATGTGTTACAAGACTCATAGAGTGTATTGTCTCTTATTAGACTCATCAATGTAAGTTTAAAAAAAAGGATTTTTGAGCAAACACATCCTTCATTAGGTCACCATTCAGAAGCTGCACTGTATCTAAAAGTGGAATTGTAGCTAGGCAACAACAGTGTTTTATTGTGGTCAGTGCGTGCCTAAGGTCACAAGTGATAACTTTTAGTTTATCATATAGTCTGAAGCAGAAAAGATGTTCTGATTTTATATTAATAAATTGATATCACTAGTTAAGATCTGGAATTTGTTGCGCATAAACCACAAATTTAGTGTTTCTAATAAAATACAAATTCTGAAATCCTCTTTACTGAGTTGGAAATATAGAAATATCTCTTACTATGTTCTGCCATTTCCTATAGTGAGTCAACAGTGGGTTCAATGTAGAACTAAACATCCCATCCCACTGCTTCACTTTTTCTACTGGAAAAGAGAGAAGCTGATTCCGAACCCGTGCTTAACTCCAGCTCCAAAATGGGATCCTGATAGCTTTCCAATAAGAGTGCTATGTCTAAAAGACATGGATAGGAGGTATTTAGAGTGCTGGGAGTTGAGATGTAAGCCCACTCCAGCAGAATTGTCCCCCTCTTCTTAATGAAGGGAACAGAGGTTTTGATATATTGCAAGGTAGCAATTTTCTGCTCTTTCTATCAATTTTGAACATGAAATAAGAATATGAGTGTTGATTGTTGTAGCTAGGGTTAATAGCATTTTTAGGACCATTCTTCTTAAGGGGACTGATTAAGTCATAGACCGTAACTTAGGTTATATCTGTTTCCGCAATGCAAATTAACCCCATAGGAATACAAGGGGTTATTTCAACTCAATGAATTGCACACACCAGTATATTTTATTTATGTACAAAACAAATTAAACTGGTAGACATGAAGAAAAGAACACAATTCTATAGTTTCATTACTTGATGATCCTGTCTGCCAGCTGAGGAAGGAGGGAAAAAACTTCCAGTATATTCTGTTTATGTTCGCTCATGGAAAATAATAATCTATGTAGATGAATGATTTATCTGTCATATTTTCTAGCACTGCATTCCCAGTGCTGGTAGTTAGATCATAACAAGTTTGTTAGTTGAGACTTGTGTATGTGACATATGGAATGCAAAACTGTCTAGTCATCCACCAGCATTCTGTGCTTCCACAGTCTTTCTTTAAGCATTTCCAGTCAGCCAAAATTTTCTATTATCAAAAATCAGTTAACTGCATGATTTACTCAGGTTGATTTCAGTAGCTTAAATTTCCCAGAAAAATGTGTCCCTAAGAGGAATGAATGGTTAAATTAGCTGAAATAGCACTTTTGAGAAACCGAACAGGTGTGATTTGAATACACATTTTACTTAGATGTTAATAGCTGTGCAGACCTATGCTTTGCTAATAGAAATCAAAATCATTATTTAAATCTTCTTTAAATTTGTTTAATTTGCCTTTGGCTTTTTAGCTGGAACATGCCACCCCTCTTTGTTAAGGAATATTGCTTTTTTTTTTTGAGCAATGATGGTCAAGCTGTTATTACTGTTTGATCATGTCAGAGATTAAAGCAGTTGCAAACCATTTTGCATGTCAGCAAGCACAGGGATGTTCCAGTGCTGGTAAATAGTATCTTAATAAGCACATCATTTTTAAGTAGGTAGTGGTACAGAGTAGTCAAATAAGAATTAAAAAGAGTTTACCATTTTGGAAGTTTGGGTTTTGTACAGGAAGCTTGATATGATACTAGAGTTCATATAGATAGCAGACAAAACAAACAAAAAGGGACAAAGAAGAGGAGGATATTTTAAAGAAAAGAAATCAATCATCCTTTCTTGCCTAAAATCATAAAAGAATCTACAAATGAGTGTCTCAGGACTGTTTGCCCAATAGGTACAAAAGGTATTTTTTTCAGGGGTCCTAATCCAATCTAGTTGCAAGTTAACAACCCAGCTTTGTAAGAGGAGATGAGCAGATTTTGCATGTGTCGAAGTGTATTTGAATAAAGATCTGCACTGGTAGTTCCCTCTCTTAGAGGTTCTTGCTCAGGTTGATGGTAGGTTTTGATACAGATTTCAATGGTAGCTCAAGTGGGCTGTTCATATAGCATGACTTCGATCTGGTAGAAATGGATTCTGTTAATCTTCTGGATCAGAAGATTAAGAAGGCAGAAGATTGGCTAGAAGTCTTTTATTCTTTTTCCACTAAAAACTTAAAATTCCTACTGACTTAACGGAGAAAATAATGGAAATCTTGATTCACTGTAAATATCCAAATCAGTTAAAAATCCAAGTTTAACCGATAGCTAGTAAAGACTTCTTCTTGATAAGCGTTTATCGTTTAACATTGATTTTTAACCTGATCTACAGTAAGCTTCACATAGGTAAAGAAAGTAATCTACAGAGTACTTAACAGACTATCAGGACCATGATACCTATTTCATTGTTTTGTCTACCTTCATTTTTTCAGAACATCTTTTAGTTATTGTAGAATAGGAAGACTGTATCTCCCCACCCCAAAATCTATACAGCCTCATTATCTTCAGCACAAACTTGGCTTTTAAGTAGTTAATTCCACCACCCCCCCCCCCCCATTTCTTTAATATTTTGCATGTTGGTTTTATATAAATCTAAATGTACTTTATCCTAGAAAGACAGTTAAAAGCACAAGGATTTCCCAAAAATGAAGCTGAAGGGTTTTACTTTGTTGCAAAGATCACCATTAATAGTTACCCTTATGCAGAAACGTGTACTGATATTCAGTTCCCTTCTTATCATTCCTAAGAGCTTTTCACACTTCAGTTTCCACAAATGCAATTGTTTTGGTGCAATAAGGTTTAGAAAACCACTGTTGCATAGTGATATTCTTCTGCACTGGACAAGACAATACCTATTTTTTAAAAGCATGCTGGATTACAAAACGTGTCACAAATAAGGGGAAATGTTATATTTTGGATTTTTTAAGCCAATATTTAAAAATTTCAGGGATTCCTCAATTTAACACAGATATTCAACATACGTTTTTAAGTTTATTAGGTTATATATTTCAAATGTAATAGTGATTTAGGCTGTAGCCCTGTAATGAGGTTTAATCCAGTTGAATTATAAACTTGGAGAGTGCCAACTGTCTTAGAAACCTACATTTACATTATAAATTTACAACAGTAGAGCATGCACACCATAAATAATTCTGCACACCAACAACCTGAATAACAAAAATTTTACTGTTAATTTAATTGATATATGAAATCTAAATATCACAGAATAGTTTCAGGTGACAAAACTTTGTTATTCAGCTTAGAAGAATTTTAAGGGATTTCTAAGTAGCAAATTAAATAGGTGCAGAAAAATTGAAATTTAAAATTACTGTCCATTCAATAAGGATATTTTAGTTCACAACGTGTAATTGCTTGCTATTTGTAATTAAAAGAAAAGGTCAAGTCAAAGTCAAATTTACCATGTAAGTGTATTTTCTCTCGTGTTAAATGTAAACTTGAACGTACTGTTATTTGATCTGTAACATAACGCTTGGAATGTACAGCATTAGTATATGCTCACAGGAAATCTGTGGGCTAACCCATACCTACTTACTCTTTCTTAAAATTGAAATTTAATAAGCTGCATCTGTACTGAATGATAACAAAATGGTTTTACCCTGAACTGATGAATGGTGTTGTGATTTTGACATTTTGGATACTTTAAATCCAGTTAATGTTCTTTATATAATTTGTTTTCTATGTGTTATTTTTTATATTATTTATGTTCCTTACATAGTACTCCTGAAAACAGTTACATTTGCCACTTGAGCACAGCAATTACCTTCCCTTAGTGATTTAATCACATATGTGTTTAGTATCAGACAACTTGGTCTGAATATTTTAATATATTTAAAATCCATAAATAATTTAATCATGCAACAGATATTATCATTTGTGTATCCATAAGATCTCTGTGTATATAGGCACTGGAGTTTCCAGGACAGTTAGACTTCAGAACCTTCTACCTGTATGTTATGTATGGTCAGAGAAAGCTCCTTAGTTTTAACACTGAAAAACATTTAATACTAATCTTTTAAATCCACAACACTGTGATTTTTTCTCCTTCTGACTGCCAGAGTGTATTTTCATATCCTGTATTCTGATCTGTTTTCTCTAAAACCTCTTCTAATCTAGGACTGCTTAAACCTGTTGCAGTATAGCAAATTATATTGCTTACATCAGCACAGCCATTTCCAAATGAAGATATAAATATTATCCAATACAAAAATACTACTAGTTTTACCCATTGAACTGAAAACAGTTTAATATATGTTATATAAATAATATCTTAACTTTTTATAGCTGGATACCTGAGATCTAGTGGTTAGGTTTTGTTTATTGTAATGTTGGTGATTGGCTATCCATCACAGATAACCATTACCTGTATTAATACAATGTTTTTGTCTTAGGTCTAAAATTGTGCATTATAATTCTAGTGGGAAGAAAAGCAAAGGACTTTGGAAGCTTGTTTGATTTATTCTGAATTTATTTAAAAGGAATATTTCAAATTTTCATATAATGATGTGAGATAGAAAGTTGTAACTTACTCCTTTGATGTAAGTACAGATAAATCCAACTATCTATTGTACCATTCTTCTATAATTATTCTTGCTCTCAACTGATTTCTTGCCCACGAATCTCTCGCAGGTTGTCTAAGAGGACCAGATTGGTGATCAAATTTACAAGACCGTTATAATGTGTGTATGGAGTGATGAGATTTTTTGTTAACATCAGTGGTAGTGCCACTGCTATGCTACATGTATTCTTGATCAGTGATCTAAAAATAATATTTGTTTTGAAAAAGATATTTCTGAAGTTTCATTGACCATAGAGTTTTCCATAATCTTTTAGTTCATCTGGGCTTTGGAGACTCAAGACTAAGATAATGCTGTCTTCCATAACAGCAATGAAAACACCTGGCAGAGTATTTGTAATTCTAATCAGTTTTTAAACTATTGGCCTTCATTACACAGCCCACAGAGTGCTTGTGGCCCACAACATGTATAATTGTAACCCACCATAAATTAGTTGCATGGCCTCTATAATTTAGTGTTGCAGAAGCTATTGTTTATCCAAAAGAACATTGTTCTTGTGAAAAGATGAGTTACTTCTAATATGTATACTAATTACTGAAAATTATTGTATGACAATTGGATGTCCTCAGCCAGTCATAACAAAGAAATACTGTCAAGTTGTCAGCTCATAAACCTACTCCTTGGAGCTGAGGCACTGGCAGTAAGTAAGCTTATGTTTTGAATAGAGGTTGAGTTTCTCTAAAGCTGTATTTTACTTTTCTGTTTCAGTTCCCTTTTCTGATCTGGTGCATTGTGTATGAAAATGAGTACTGATTATAAGAACTACTGCTCATTTTAAAGTATTCGTGTACTTGTATTGAGTAAATATTTGAAGATAGCACTTACTATAATTTATTTCTCTTATAAGCACTGTCAGTAAGAACTGAAAAGATTGTCACCTGTCCCTAATGGCAAATTTTCTTCAGTTTTAGAGATTTCTCAGGTTTCATAAATCTCCCTAGCAGCAGAAGATATTTTCAGCTGTGGTGGGGATAATTATTAAACACTTCTGCTTTACAAATGTATGCATGACCACTCTGTGCTACCACAGATGTGATAAAGTACTTCAGAGTATAAATCTGATGTATTTTTTATGATTGATGTCAGTCAGGTAGGGGTTTCTTTATTGAATGTCTTACACATTTGCATATGTAATTAAGACAAAATACTAATTTTTAAATAGAAATGAAAGTAGTTTCAGTTTGCTGTACCAATTGGCTTTGAAGGTTTTGCAGCAGAATGTAGATTTGGTTTATGGGTAGGTGCAATAGGCTGTTTTAAATGTTCTAACAGTTGATTGGAGAAAGGGATAGCAAAGCTGCTATTTTGACTTTAGCAAAGTTTGCCCAGAAGGCTTATGAGAGAATGAGAGCTATCTGTAATTTTTGAAAGCCGAATTATAACTTCATTTTTCAATTTTGAATTGTGGCATTTCTTTAGTATAGTAATGCGGTGGTGGCCAACCTAAGAGAGGGAGTGAGTCGGTTTGTTGGGAGGGATACTGAGTTCCCAGCATGCTATGTCCATAAGTATATTCATTTGGGAATAAAATTCAGAATGCCTATTGTATCACTGTGTATTCACCAGCCATCTGATGTGAGGTCTCTGACTTTGGACCATCATGATGCATTTGTGGTGATGGGATAGGAGACTGTCTGTGAGGCTGCTGGGAAGTAGCAGGGCTAGTCTGTCAGATCACTTCATGACACCTACACCCCTACAGTTAAGGAGCATATGAAGCAAGTGTTAGGAGGTGTCATGTTGCCAGAGTGGTGCTAAAACATCTTTGCAGTTAAGAAGGAGGATGTGACTCCCCAGGCTTAAAATCATAGACCCATTCAGTTTTGAAAAGACCTTGGGATGTCTGTAGTCCAACCTCCTGCTCAAAACAGGTCAACACTGAATTCAAACCTATTCGCTTCTCCCTGGACCTTGTTTTTTTTCTACATCTTTATGAATGTCAATTTGTAACTCAAAAAAAACCCGTCTTCCTTTTTTTTTATGCCACAGGGCAATGTGCATTGCATATGATTGAATATAAAACCCAAAGGATGTTAACTTTTGTTAATTTTTGTTACTTATGTTGTCATATAGCTGGATTGATCTGGAGATGCTAAAACTTTACTTAATTTAGAGTAGCGTAGATATTTCAAAGGCTGACTTGAGCATTATATAGGCACTTGCATATTATGCTGTGTATAACTCCAAATAAATAAAATTAAAATAATGGATTCCTGCTTTCTCTTTTTGTTATATTATTTGGGGGGGGTTTGTTAGTGTTTGGTGAAGTTAAAGAATATTACTAGTATGAGACTGCACACGTTTTCACAGTTTAAATTTTTTGTTCAGACTTTTAATAAATGCTGATGTTAACTTTCTGAGGTTTTGGTTATATTGTCCAGTATTTAAAATTAGTTTTTTGCATTAACCTTATAGAGGACAGATATGTAAAGTAAGACAAACTTGGGAAAGCAAAATAAAATCACAAATGACATTTAGTGAGAAAACCATGAAAGGGAATTGTCTTTAATTAGTTCACAGTTGGAGATTTGTTCATAGTGCTTATTTTAGTTAAGTCTTTCATTGGGAAGAAAAGAACTATTTAACTTTCAGAATCCTTAGAGGGGAGAGGGCCTTGAAACACTGTATATATCTCTCAGACATGCCTTCCAAAATATTCTTCCATTTTTTGTGTAGCCACACTATACTATCTATAAATACATAAATTGTTATTTTTAGTCTATAAAGGTTACCATTTGTATTGAAATTGATTTGCATTACTTTCAAAACAGTGCTAGAGGAGAGAACTTTAATGTCCATATCTCCCTGCTGTTACACTAAGAATCAAGGATTTTATAACATTGGAACCTGTACTCTTGCCTTAGCAGTATTTAGGAGTATTTGCTTCTAGCTCATCAGACTCTAAGATATCCATCCTTAAAATCAGCTGTTAATGCAATGATACTTTGTTCCAAAACTGTGAGAGATTCTACTCTGCCTTGTATGAGCTCAAACCCAAAACCTCACCCAAAATGCCAAACACTGATTTCCAGGTAGCTGTCTTGCCACATCCATGCATTCGATAGTGACAAACTCAGAAGCCACAACCACTGGTTCTTTCTTCCCACATCAAGAAAGGAGTTCCTATTGCTCTGTTTTCAATCTGCCCTTCAATTTTC
The DNA here is from genome assembly GCF_031877795.1 of Strix aluco. Classification (NCBI taxonomy): domain Eukaryota; kingdom Metazoa; phylum Chordata; class Aves; order Strigiformes; family Strigidae; genus Strix; species Strix aluco. Next base: position 47,529,484 of record NC_133931.1, read on the forward strand.
TTGTACAACAACAGGGGTTTTTTTCATCAGAAATTTTTCTTTTGATTTGCTAGTAAATATATGAGAATGTGGTAGGGCAAAATTAACTGAAAGCTGGTTTACATGACTTGAAGTTTTGAAGAATGATAGAATTTGAAAAAATAACACATTATTAATAATCTTGCTTAGTAATTAGTAAGTATGGTATATGCTGTTGGGATAAATATTTATATGCCATAGTATCCAAGAGTTAGTGACTTGAAGCAGTAAGTCTCTTTAGTTGTTTCTACATATTTCCATTAGATTGCTGACTGCCATGTTGTGAAGTTGAAAAACACGTTCCATTTTTCCACTCCTTTTTGCTAAATTAAACCCTGGCCACATTTTAGAATAGAACATATGTGCACCTGCGAGTAAATATTTACTTCTCTTCTGAGAATAGAAATGTTTTGCTCAGTTTGCCTTCCCTAAAACTATCCAAGATGAAAAGAGGTTATCAAGATAGAAATTATTCTAATTCTGCTTCACTGACAGATGTCCCTTAGTGCTGACTAGTACATTGAAAGTCTGGAAATCCTGATTTTTAATCCTGACATGATACTTGATGACATGGATTTTAAAGTCACTTTAACTTTTTTATCTTACTATCTTATCTGATCATTCCTCTCTTAATATTTTTGAGACATTATTCTTTTGAAAACATAAAATCAAAAAATGCTTGTCCGTTCAGAGCAGACCATCATGGATCTTTTTCAGGTTTTCAGTGATGATCTTATGGATCCCACAAGAGTAGGAAATATTTATAGTAAAGATAAACATTTATCTTGTACCTACGATTCTAGATATGAAGCTCAAACTATCTTAACAAGAATTTTATTTGCCTTAGCTTTCCCTTTGTTGTAACCAGTTTTGATACTATTTTTGATACAAATGAATGTGGAAACACAGTATACATATGAAGACAAGGTTTAATACTAATATTCTATCTTGACAGCAGCGATAAAAACTGGGAGGCTATGCCTCATTGTTTAGTGACAAAATTAATGACTATTATTATCCATCTTTCTCTTCACCTTTCTTTGCATCTACATCTTGAGTACTGTGAAGTGAAAATTAAACTTAAAACTTAGATATTACACAGAAACATAAAAGAATACTTTCTAACAAGTTCTGGATTGTAATTTTAATGTATTAGACATTTAGTTTGAATTATTTTTTAAAATATCATAAGGATACTTGAGTGGGGGAGAAAAACAGCACCTATAGCTCTCATGATGTGATAGATGAGATTTCAACAATCTAAAATATTGATACCACCAGTTTTGGAGATAACCAGAAGTCCATAGTGTCAACATCCATAGCTACTAACTAGGGATGATAAATGCTTTCACTTTTAGTGACTTGAAAAAGCTTTTTTTTTTTCCTAATCTGTACACTGCTATATAATAGATCCATTCATGAATCTCCCTTTCAGCCTTAAATAGCTACCTGAAGATGGCTACAGGTCTTGGTACCAGTTTAGTTAAGAAAAATCCGTGTTTCGTTAAGTGTCCTTTTGATTCTTTGATGTGTAAGAAGTTCTTTTTGCTCTTAAAAATGCTATGTTGTCTTCTATCTAAATCCATCAACATAAAATATATTGACTTATCAGTTGTCAGCCTATGGTGAATTTGAACTTTGACGGAATCTTAACACCATCCTTTCACTGTTTTGGTTTTATCTTCCATTTTTTTACTTATTAATGGTAAGAATTGGAGGCTCTGTGTTAAAATGATAGAGGTAGTGACAGCTGAAGAAGAAAACTGTTGTAAAAAAATACAGAAAATGTAAGAATATATGGAACTTTATGTTCTTACAATCAGATTGCAGCTATTTGATGGGCTAGCAGAGGGTAGAAAGTACCTTGTTTACAAATTCTAAGCAATAGGATGTGGGATGTGTACCCAAAATTAGGTGGGGTTTGGGCGTGTGGGGGTATATTTTCAGTCCCTAGCATGGGGAGGGAAGGTTAGTTGATCATTTTTTATCAAGAGTCTCTAGAGCATTTCCAAGCAAATAATTATACTGCTGTTCTTACCTGTCTTTTGAAGAAGTCTATTCTTTTCATGGATTATAGAAGCATTTTAAAGAGACTAAACTTCTGTGTTATAAAGTTTTGAACATTTTCACAAATGCTAAGTGCTCTTTTGAACACTCTTTAGTCAATAAATCACAGCTATGCCCGCATGTGGGAAATCCCTAGAGAATCCCAAAACACAAGGCAGCCTTTTATGGCAGCTACTTGAATAAATAAGATGAACAGATATTGCTTGTTCAAGTGCTTCAAGTAGCATCTATATCTGTACAGCTGTGCAGTCCATGGCCACTATCTCAACCTACCATGAATGCTCTCCACAGTTTTTCTCTTATTTTTCTCAGAATAGATATGAACACCCTCTTCCACAAGATTTAAGCAGCATAACGAGTAGTATTTTGAATTAGAGCACAGAACCAAAAGTCAGGACAAATTTATTCTTTCTCTGATGCTAGTTTTCTTTGGCCCAATGCAAGTAATTTGGGTGTACATACTGCTATTAAAATTACCAGAGTGTTAAGGGGATGCCATATAAATTGAGCACTTCTGATAGCATATCTATTTTCTGTCATTTTAGGTATCTTGATAGATTGTAGTGAACTACTGGGGAAAAGGAAAATTACTTTTGTGTTAATATGATATTTTTATACTAATTGTTTCTCAAGCGATATGATTTTTAAAGACTTGTAATAAAGTAAAGGAGGTTTTGATTTACAAAGAATGGTTAGGAAACATAATGAATATTGAAGGAATGTTGAAAGACCCTTTTCTTATGCGTTTCTACTAGTGGCTAAACGTCAGTCAAAATAAGTCTGCCTAACTGAAAAAACTCCAAAATCTTTAAACATAATTTTGTGTTTTTACTAGTGCAAAAGAACTATCTGTACAGAAAAGAAGCAAGGGAAGGAAATAAAATGAAACACATATACGACACTATCTCCAAATGTGCTAGAGGGAAGATGGAACATTGGGTACCAAATCTACCTTTTAGGGTTCATTTGTATTCACTGACTGCATAATCAAAAAGAGATGTAAATAAAGAACCTTAATCAAACAAATAGGTTAATTTGCTAGAATATTACTCTGACAGGCCAAGTACTTGTTTGAGCTTATCCACCAGCCTCAAAAACTAATTATATTCTGGTTGAATGTCCTGAGGTGGAAGTTAAGAGCAGAGTGACAGTTTCAGATAGATACTGATAATGTACATTTGATATTTTCCCTTTTTGTAGCTTTGTTTCCAATTCTGTTACCAGTTATTCCACTCTGTGCTTTGTTGGGATAAGATCATTGTATACTTTATTTTTGTCTAGTCATAACTGAGGTTATACAGTGGTCTAACAAACACCAAATACTTAATTTCTGCAAGAAACTTGAGCTATGTACAGGGTTGGTTGGTGTACTCTTATAGTCCTTGCCATGCAACATGCATCGCAGAATTCTTGCAGATAGGTTGCATGATTTTCAGGAGGAAAGCTGATTCCAGCATCAGCACAGGCAGTACTAGGTGCCAAGATTGCATAAAAGGGTCTTTTTTTGCAGATGAAAACAATGTTTTTGGGCAAATAGCAGGCAGTGGGAACATGGCTTTTGTCTGTCTGAGGCTATTTTAAATGTATTTTAAACTGTGATAGACAAATAAGATTCTAATGCACATGTCTGACAATCTTTGCTAAAAAGGAGGATGAGAAAATTATTCTGGTATATAACAGATACTGTCTAAATAATTTTGAGGCAGTGTTAGAAAAAGTGGTTTGGTTCTAGGGGTGGTCCTTATTGCATAACTTCTCTTGTATTAGCTTCATTGTTATTAACTTATTTTGTTTGACAATTTGAGGAAAATGTAAATTGCTTAAGTGGACAGATTATAAAGGACATTTTTATTTAGATTTCTGAAAATAAGGAATATCTCTGATCTTGTCAGAAAGGCAGATTTCTTTCATTCTCTGCTAAGGATCTGGTTCCCAGAGAACTTGCTAGTATCTACTGAAGTAATGTGATTGTATGTATTTCTTTCTCACTATTACATCCTCTACCAGAGATCATCAAACCACATAGTTAATAGGATTCTGTTTACTCCAAATTAGTTTAATGATTCTGAGATTTTGTCATTTCTCCTACCAGCTGATCCAGAAGCTCCAGAGTCAAGTTTACCATCAAGTTCCCCATTCAAACCCCAAACCTTCAACTTTGACAGAACTGATTTATTGTATGTGGCTTAGCTGCAAAACATAGTGTTAGCAAGACATTCAGTAATTGTTTCTGGTCAGTCATAAGTCTTTCAGGAGGAAAACTTAGGCCCTGAAATGGAAGAAGTTTTTCTTATGGGTGTTGATTAATGCCTTGCTTCAGTGATCCTTTAATCTTGGATGTTTGCTGTCACTTGAATTTCTGAAGTCTGTTTTGCGAAAGTACTGTGGGCAACAGCACCCACAGACAAGTTAATACTACAAAGATTTTTAGTATTTCTGCATATGAAAATACAAGATTTAAGATGTGCTAGTGAGCTAATGCTGTGGGACTGTCACCTTTAACTTGTATTCAGTGCTTACAAAATCTGTGGATATCACTTTCTGAGTCATAAGGAAGTGTTTCTGCATTTTCTAGATAAACATTTCTTTTTTTATATTCTTCCTTTTTTCCTTTCTGGCAGCTATGACAACTGCAAAAATTATTATTAATATTATTAGTAAAATCCTTTCAGAAAGGATCACATAATGATAGGTAGTTTTATTAAAATAGTTTCTTGAGATGGAATTCATATTCAATGAGCAATATTGTCTACTAATGAATTAGGAGAACCATTAACAGGCTCGAAGAAGCTCCTAAAAATTTCTCAGTATGTAAATGCTGTAAGAATACATCCGTTTTCAGTAGAAATAATAAAAGAATTATTGTTGATTAGATTCCCTATTTAGAATTCCATGAAGATTCATTTAGTTACGTCTGTAAACTTTCTGTTCCAGTGAAAATCCCTGTATATGGCTAAATACATGTGTTTGTCATTAATTTGCATATTTTTGAAATAGCATGTTAAGATAACCTAGTCTTTGTAGTAAGTAAATGGTAAGGGAAGTTAATAGAGTTATAATATAAAGAAGGTTTCTTCCTCCTCCCTTCTCCATTTTCCTTTTCAGATAAGAAATCAGAAAGCTTAAGATCTGAATGAATGATATTAGTACTTACTTTTCAACAAAGTATTCCTTCTTTATTATAGTCTCAAGTTCTTTATAAATTGTCCTTCTACCATAGCATTTCTTATTTTACCCCTCCAAAATTTCTTTAGATGTAGCTTTATGTGCAGTGATTACTCCCATATTGCATTAAAACTTTCCATCTCAACTTACTTCTTTCAGGATTTGTCCATCCCCATGACAATTCACTTCCCTCTAGCCTAGTTGACTTATTTTTTCAAAATGTAAATACAAAGACAAAGTCAGAACTGCTCCCTTTCATTTTGACATATACATAAACTGCAATTCTTCCTTCTACCCTGAAGTTCCGCTCACACATAGTTGTTTTCATTACTGTAACAAGAGACTGAACGTGCCAGACCTTTGAGGTGGAACAGTCTACACCTTTTCCTCAAAGTGAGGAGACTTTCCAGAACTTGAAATGTTGGGGTCCTGTCCTAGTGGTGTAGGCATTGGAGATATGTCAGTAAACATTCATTTAGTAGTGTCATTCTTAATACTGCAGTCTTTTCCCAGGAACTCATCAAAGCAAGGCTGTGGGAAATGCATCTGGAGAGAGACTTCAACTTCTGATAGTTGGCACAGGCTTTGATTATACTATGTGACTTTCCATCTAACACATCAGAGGATTATCTGGGGCTCCAAGACGATCCCATAACAGTTATTCCCAGACCTTCTGGAATCTCAGTTAAAGGTCTTTCATAAATTCCTCTGAACTTGCTAGGATACATTGAACAGATTTCTGGGTTTGACCTCAGTGAGAAGGATTATTGTTTTTTGGGGTGGCAATTGGAAATCATTGATGATGTATGTATCCAACACCAATTTCACCTCTTTCATCTAACAAAGGCTAAGATCCACTGAAATTTCCATAACATCCAAAGTGTTCATCCTAGGCACCCTCAACTGCATTAAGCAATCTTTAGCATTTTGATACAAGAATGAGATCGTTTCTTTAGTGGAAAGCTTTATCATGCATGTTATAAACCCACCAGGACTGGTCCCAATTAGATAATATGTAACATCTGAAATGCTATACTATTCTATACATAGCTGCCTGGGCCAACTGTAGTTGTTTTAACAAGCATCAGCTTTATCACGATTGCCATAGCATAAATGTGAGTTCTAAATCTGTGTCCGTACAATACTTTTTGGTTTCTGTATTCATTTTTCTTTGCTAGCCCCATTAATTCCACTGAATTCTCTTAAAATTTGAGCATGGCATTGGTTGTCTTCAGGAGTCTCTTTCTTGTCCAGTCATTTCTTATCAGGTTAAATGGTATTCAGTCTCTCATGTTAAGTTTGAGTGAGGAAAAAATAGCCTGTTCTTTTTCTACTTACACGATTTCAAATGGACTACAGACTTGGATATAGTGAGTCCTATTTGAAATTAAATCTTTTGGTCTAGTAATCCAGGATGTACAGGCTTCAGTTCTGTGTTACTTTTGGATGTATTGATCCCTCTTTGAATTTTTAAGAATGATTTGTCTCTCTTTGAGTCCAATTTGTGGCTTTTCCTTCCTCAGGGTTCTTTCTTGTGAGGATAGTTTGTTAAATTTTCCCTCCATACACCTCTGAAATTTAATACAGCTATTTACCGTATGCCCTTATGTCTTATCATATCAATTACAGTTGGTTTTTTTTCATCAGATAGCTTCTACATATTCCTGGCAGAGACAAAGTCTGAATTTTAGGCTAAATAACTTTTCCTGTTAGAACAAATTTACTTAGAGGAAAAGAATTTTCTTCCTTTTCTTTCCCATATTTCTCTGTATCTCAGGTCTTCTCCAAAATAACCTCACAAGTATGGTTTACTTAACCTTAGCTGTCTTATCTATTTATCTACTGCTTCCTACCTATGATAGTCTGTTAATCGTTTATGTTAAGATTTTAACTGTCAGGGACAGTTAAAATACAACTGTTCTAGTCCCAAGAGATACAAAACAAATTACATAGTTTAAGCTCTTTCTCCAGGATGGTATTTTCCTGATATCCCCAAATCCCTCAGATACCCAGGTAGCTAGTTCATTATCATATTCCTAACCCCTAGAAAATGGAGATATAGGATAATCTCAAGTTTCTGCAGCAGGGCTTCTTTCAGAGTGGTGGAGACCTCACTGTCTTCTAAAGTCACATTTGAATAAGCCTCTAGAACCTTTTTTGGAAATAGCTGTGGTAGGCGCCTCAGTTGACAAAGCCACAGAGGCATTGAATAAGGTGAACATAGAACTATTATTCACAAATCTTGCAATACTAGAGACAGGTACAAGTTACCAAAACTAGTAGGAGATAGGTTTAAAATTAAGATTTTAAAAAGTACTTTTTCTTCACAAGGTCAGTAATAATCTTCTCCATAAACAAGAGTTTGTGGAAACAGAGTATTAATGATTCCAAAAGGGATTAAGCAAGTTTGTGGACAACAGTTCCATAAACTAATGCTAAAGGGAGTAGCATGAATGTACCATACTCTCTCATGTGCCTAATCCAGTGACTGTGGATGCTGTGGCAGTGGGGGACTACTTCTTGGATAGTAGTAAAGCTCATGTGCTCTCCCTAAATAACATCTCTTGCTGCCAAGAATACTAGACTAGAAGAAAATCCTACTGTGACACAGTAAGACATTTCTTTTCTTCTCCTCTCTTCTGAGCAGCGAGCACTGTGAAGACAGTTGTGTCAGGTGGTCTCCTGAGTAACAGAACCTTCTCAACAAAGAATCTGCTAAATCTTCCTGACTTAGTGCCTTACTTCTGTGCCATTGCAGTGACTTCTTCTTCCTGCCATCAACATAAAGTAAACAGAACAACAAAACTTCAATCTTACTGAGGTTTCAGGGAACCTGAAACTGCTTTCCAGTACCCTTGAGATCTGACAGTCAGCTCCCTGCCCTTCTGAGGAGTTTCCCAGTCTTCGCTCATTCTGCAGGTTTACTACTGTTGTGTGATTTTTCAGCTTGCTCTGGCCTATATTCTAGGAGTTTCTTCCAGATGAACATGTTCAGTGGTTTGCAGGAAAAGGGCATATCCCCCAGTCTCTCCTCAGTAGGCTCCATCTGCCCATGGAGTAGCATCCAGGACCAAGGAAAGAAGCAGATCATCTTTCTGCTTTCAGCCCTCACCCCCTTTAGGAAGCATAGAACACAAAATTCATAATAAACTGTCAACAAACAGAATTAATACTGCTTTTTGTCATAAATGTTCTTTTGATTTCAATAGAAAACCAATAGTCTGGGGTTTTTTTTAATTTAACCTGGATTATTGTGTTAACCATGCACTGCAAGATTTTAAAAATTTACCATTATTGGAGACAACATTATATTTAGATATCGTAAACTGTAGTTAGAGTATCAGTCTTGACCTTGGAATTTCCTTTTTACAAGTTAAATTTAAGAATGAGAACAGTGATGAAGTACTTTGGAACTTATATAAGAAATTTACAACAAAAAAATTATCATACATATCACCTCCATGCTATCAGGATTGAGTGATAGTAAGAAAAAAATTTTTGGCTTCTTTTTAGGGATGTGTGAATCTACCTGATTTTGAACTACTAGGTAATTTTCTGTCAGCTAACTTTGTGGTGGGCTCACCTGAAATGGCTGCTAAGTCCACAGAGCCACTCACTCAATTCCTGCACACCCTATCCCCAGCAGGATGGGGGAAGAGAAAGGGAAGAGTAAAAACAGGAAAACTTGTGTATCAGGATAAAAATAGTTTAATAAGCACAGGAGAAATGGAAGAGGAAGGAAGGAAGGAAGGAAGGAAGGAAGGAAGGAAGGAAGGAAGGAAGGAAGGAAGGAAGGAAGGAAGGAAGGAAGGAAGGAAGGAAGGAAAGGAAGGAAGGAGGGAGAGGGAGGGAGGGAGAGAGGGAGGGAGGGAGGGAGGGAGGGAGGGAGATGCAAAGGCGATTGCTTATCACCTCTCATGGGCAGACCAATGCCCAGGCAGTTCCTGAGCAAAAGCTGGTTACTTACCTATCCTCCTTCCTCTCCATTTCATTGCTGAGCATGACGTTATATGGCATGGAATATCTCTGGTTAGTTCAGATCATCTGACTGGTTGTGTCCCCTCCCGATCTCTTGCCCACCCCAAATTCATTCAATGGAGCGACAGAGTGAGAAACAAGAAAAGGATTTGACACTGTACAAGCACTGTTAAAACATTAATGTATTATTAACACTGTTTTGGTAACAAACCTAAAACACAGCACTGTAAGAACTGCTATGAAGAAACTTAACTCTATCCCAGCCAGACAAAGTTGCTACTAGTAATGAGCACTGCTGGATATGTATAATGAAAACAATATATTTGAAAATTTTGTGATATGAAATGTCTTCTATTTAGATAAAAAAAAAAATCACTTTTTTATTAAGAAGTAGGAAGTCTTTGCGAACCTAGGTGTGGTAGAAAATCTTAAAGCAAGTGACAGTAATAGAGTAGTCACCTTCTGCAGGAAAGATGCCCAGCGTTTTCTAGTGAGTTCTACACAGTTACTGTGCATTTAGTACCAGCCTCTGTGTCTGCACTGCAAGACCTCAGAACACATAGTAACACTTGGCAAATATTACCATGTGGTAACACTTGGCAAATACTAACTTTTAAGTGATGACCACTGAATTAAAAGCAGCATCATAAGGTGCAGATTCACAAAATGCAGCCACATGAACTTTATAGGGAAGCAAATTCTAAGGACTCTACATATAAGCAAGTTCAGACTGGAAAAAGATTCATGGAGAAGCTGACTTTCAAATATGTAACACAGTGAGAAAGGTGGAAGAGAAATCAGAAAGATCTTTTGAATGCTGTATTTTAAACAGAAAAGGAAGCCTATAGGGAAGCACACATATGTGTTCAGGGTAAAAGGTCAGGATGGTTTTACCTGCCAGAAGGGGTCAGGGAAATAGAGCCTTTTATTGCAAATGGAATCTAGTATAAACACTCAGGAACATTCTTTTGCTTTATATATTCACAGACTAAAACAAACTAACAGAAAAACCCCAGCAGCCCATATCTGAAACTAAAATCTCTGCTGGGACAAACTGGATTTTTCAATATACTTTGATTAGCATTTCTAAATATTTAAAGTTTTTCTAAATCTGGAAAACTCAATTTCTTAGCTTGTTTTTTCGTTCCTTCTCCCTCATTCTATAAATAATTGCTATATTTTTATGGAAAAGGCTGATACGTGAGAATCTAAAGACACTCTTTAGTTGAAGACCACTACTTTGTAACTAGTTCTTATCCCCTGGATAGGTGACTGGTTTTAAGCAATTTCCTTTGAAGTACTAAGCACTGGAAATGTGTATTCTCAATGAACTTAAGTAGAAATTATGAACACATCTTTCATTGCCTTTTTGGTGTTTGCCAGCCCTCACTTCTATTAAAAATGAGGGCTCTACTCTCTCTGGTCCTGTGATCTTTTAAAAGTCATGATCTGCGATTTCCAGGTGGAAATATCTACCATGCAAGTACAATTGCAAATTATTCTTGATGGTTTAAAGAATCTTAAATACAGGAATTAACCAAAGAATTATAATTATATGGCTTAGAAAATATTGCTAGGTTTATTTTTAATTTAAAAGTACAGCAGTAAATATAATTTTATCTACTACCCTATAAAGCAATTAATAATGTTTTGGAGGATAATAGGACCTGAAAGTGTAATGTTTAACCTTGCTTCCTTCAATCTTTAGAAAAAAGACCAATTCCTTAATTCTTTTTTTCTGCAGTATGACTTTTTTATAAAAGGTATTGCACTTGTAGTAGATTTTATTTATATATGAGTCTGTATTAACTTTTTTTAAAAAAATTCTCCTACTACTGACAATTTTCAAATATGCTATACCTATAAAGGTAAATTCAGCCTGCTTTCTGTTTCATTCCTAGAAAAATATTCTTTCAAAAGAAAACCAGAAAAACTAGTATTCACCTTTGCAAATAATAAGCTTTTGTAATTTGCATACGAACAGAATATACTATCAAACCTGTCATTGCATTAGGAATTAAAAAGATACTGTATAGATGTATCTGAAATAACTAGAATTAAGAACATATGACTGAGCTTAAACACTAAGACTAGTTTTTGATTTTTTTTTGAATTGACAATCCAAATTTGAATACATTATTAATGTTCATCAAGCCAGTTAATTATGCAGTAGGATTTTTACAATATTGTATATCCCTATGAAATAAACTGAAGAAAATAAAAATTTTCATTAATGTGTAGTGAATATGTTATTATATAGAAATTTTTGTAATGGGACCTTATCCAAATTGTAGTCTTAACAGATGGGATCTTGTTGGGGTTCCACATATTTAGTTATTTAGGACTTTAGTAAACAGTGATTTTATCCAGTCTGTGATTGGAACAGATGTGATCTTATCAGGGTTCCACGTTTTTTCAGGAGCATAAAATTGCCATGATTTGCTGTACAGTGCTATAGTTTACTTTTTGTGCTTTTAGAACCAGAGTCCTTTTTAGCCAGAATTTGCCCTTGGGTCCTAAAAACATCATAATAGGGAGTTAATGTTTTATTCTCTATTAATCCCATTAAATCCTTTTAATATTAGAGCATGTGTTGCTTTATAGCATTAACTAGTGTCTTGCACTCAACAGTATTTTCACAGTTTATGACACTGCTTAGGGCATTAACAAACAGCTGTTTGAATTAAATGAGCAGTTAAGGACCCTGTTCATTAACTCAAAAGTTTCATGTATTTTTAATTCCTTAAATCTAATGGTATTATCACCCTCCAAGAAATCTATCTTTGATTATAATTTGCTGTGACCAGTATCAGTTTGGGTGAGATGAGAGAGATTATTTTTTGACTATAAACTCTATCAGTGGTGAACATCTCCAGTGAATCTGAACTGTCTTCTAACAGTTTTAATCTTTTGGGATATAAAACTTTTAAAGTTGTTTACAGCAGTTGTGTTAAGATTTCTTCCAATTTTGTTTACTGATGACTTCATTTAGCTAATGTAAAGAGGCAGTTGGAACAGAATTATTTGCATTTGAAATGGTGCTATCAGAGGTTTCTGACTGACTCATTTAAAAAAAAAAAGAAAAAGAAAATTGTATTTGGACAGTGACAGAGTATCTAATGGAATCCTATGTATCAAGTGTACATAAGTATTTCATATGTTATAGAAGATTTAGATCCGTATGTCTTCATTCTACTTAGAATATAAGTGGTTTAACTTTTCATTTTAACATGGATTCCATGTGGTCTTTATTATGAGACCACAAAGATATGTTTTGAACTGAGGCAAATTTGTCATTGTATAGCTTCAGTTTGGAAAAAAAAAACTCTTTTAAATGTCTGTGTTTGCGTGTGCGTGGGCACATACATATTTAAGATTAATATTGCTTTAGTACATGTTTGTAGTGTATTTTAGAAATATGCACTTAAGCTCAAATTCTGCACATTCAATAGGATTACTCATATCCACTAATTTAAACATGTGCCTAGATGTCTGTGGGATTTGATGCAGTTTTGTCAACCTTTTTATACTCTTAATTCTTTAAAATATTCCTGATTTGTTTAGCTTCACAAAACCAGAAGTTCCTAGTCCAGCCTTCAATGAAAAGAAAAAAGTTCAAACATGCAACACTTTACAATAGGTTTTAATATTATATTATTGTTTATTTAGCCCTCAGCTCAGATGGTGCCTTTAATACACACTTAGTTTTAAGCACGATAAGGCTTTCTAACAGAGAGTAGTAGTATTATTTAGTTTAGTATTTATTTAGCTCCAAGAATATTTTAAACACTTTCTTTCACACTGGGGCAAAAGATTGAAACACCAGTGAGACACTTGGTCTGGTTGCCCTGAGAAGTTGTGGATGCCCCATCCCTGAAAGTGTTCAAGGACAGGTTGGATGGGGCTTTGAGCAGCCCTGGTTAGAACTAGATGATCTTCAGAGGTCCCTTCCAACCCAAATCATTCTGTGATTATATGACGGGCAATAGCTGAACTGTGCTGCTTCTTGAAAATACCAAAATGACCAGGAATGTGTACCATTCACTTATTAATCTTTTCCTCTTATCAACTCCTCCAATTCCAGTATTTCACTTTACTGCTTTCAGTCTGACTATTCACATTCATGTGAAGCTCTAAAAAAATCCTTTTACTTAGGGTAATGTTTCTATAGCTATCCTTTGGATAACTATCCTTTTAAGTATCCTCAGAATACTAACACCTTAAACTCTACAAGGATTATACCATCCTTAGCTTTATCGTTCCTGTGGCAAGTTCTTGTTCAATCCTTGCTAAGTGTACCTTTCCTCAGGAGAATTCTCAGGATGTTTGGATACAGATTCAAGGTGGTCCTTCTAATTGCTAAATCATTCAATGCAGTTATCATTGCAGATTTCAGCCAGGAAGGCCAGGATATTCACAGAGAGTGCAGAACTGTCCAAGGGATCTTGTCATAACAAGGAGATAAACATGGAATAAACTGGCTATAACACAAAGCAGTCCAGTCCATCTTAACCCTTTAACATTGTTTTTAGATTCTTCTTACTGTATAAATCATAGCACACCACATCATACAATATAAATAAGACTAGAAGTTCTTAAAAGGTGTTCATATCATATGGAAGATGAAGACTTGCAATCAATCCTTATATACATGTAGAAGAGCAGTGCGGGTGTCTAGATTTGTTCTACCTTCAGACAATTGACCTCAAATAATAGACCTCTTCACTGCCCACATAAGTTAGAAGGTTTCGGTGTTGTTTTCTTTCAAAGTCTATTTAATGGATGCCATGTTGCTGGACAGACCTCTGTATGCCTTTTTTCCCTTTCCTTTTCTCATTAGAATGGATACCATGTGGAGAAGCACGTGGGAATGGGAGTTACCCATTCCTGTGAAGACTTCCATGCATTCAATTCAAATTATAGTTGTTGTTGGAAAAGTCAAACATGAATTACAGATAGTTTCAGCTTGTCTAGCTCTTTAAAAAGTTTCTGAAGTCAAACATATTATTTGGAATAAGAATTTCAACATGTTGTACTTCTGAAAAGAAATCTGATGACCCAGTACATTAAAAGACTTGATTGAGATTTACATATAAAGTGTACAGTTTCACTCTTTCATCCACATCAGTATGATGGATTCTTCAAATTCAAAAATGCTGAGTATTGAATGATGACTATCTAAAAGCTGTTTAAATTTTGAAGTGTACACAAAGGACGTGGTGTTGAATCCTTCACTCAGTATCACAATTATTGTGTTATGTTTGAACTTTATGAGAAGGTGAGGTGAATGTTATAAATGGAATTTATTTATTATAAAATGAATGTTTCTTAGAAATACAGTTTATTGAGTGTCACCATTTTATCTTTAGATAGAATAAGGAAAAGTCATGTAGGCAAGAAAAAAAAAAATGTGCTACTAGACCTATTCACTAAGAAACTTGAAGGAAGAGAGAAAAAAATGATCTCATCACCAGCATCACTGTGATATACTAGATCCAGTCACCATGAATAAAATGAGTGTTATAGACTGGAAATAGGAAATTCACACTGAGGAAAAGATAAATCTTCAATGGAGTCCAGAAAGTTGATCATCTTAAACAACAGAATTGAGGCAAGTGCAGTTTTAAAAGTACATTGATCATGGGAGAAGATGGAGAGACTAAATTGCTAGCCTTCTAAAGTAGCTGAGATATCCACAATCTTGATTGATCTGTGTAATCTAGAATTGCTGGCAAGAGACAAGTTTCATCTTTTTTTTCCTTAAGAGCAGCACTTTTCTCTACATCTAGAATTTTACTGTAGAATTTTAACTTTCCAGTCAGTATCACTATGGATCCATCTTTAGAGCCACTCAGGACCAGATCTCCATTTTTTCTATTTACTGTAGTGGCTTTTGAGGTAATCATCACTTTTAGATATTGGAATGATTGAATTGAAAATTATTTGCATGAAATATTGATAATGAATTTTCTCAACCATGAAATAAGGCTAAGAACGATATTTTTATACTGAAGAAAAACTCCAGAAGCAAAAAAAAAAAAAAAAAAAGTTGTTCTTCTGCCATTCTGATCGGGTTTTTTGCAATGCAAAGAGGAATTTTGGCAGATTTTGGACTTCTGCTGAATTCTTACAGTCCAGAAGTAATTTATTCACACTTTACATCTAGTACTGAAGGAAATAAAGACTCTATGTTTTTGGAATTATGTAATAAAAGCTTTGTTCTTTCAAAATAATATCAAAATCATAAAATTATTGTATCTTTCATTTCAGTGAATCAGTAAAATAGCTATAGAGTCACCTTTTCAACCATTTTCCAAATTCTGCAAACTGAACACTCAAATGTTTCTAACATATAGATGTTTGGTTCCCTAGTGTCCAAATGACTGTGATGGAAGAGTTAACTACTGATTGCTATACATATTTTATATGGATTTCTCCCTATCTGGATATTGCTATAAAGATCTGAGTATTTGGATTATTGAGAACAGAAAAACCTACCTGTGCTATCTCAAAAGATGTCCTTTCCTGGAATACCAAGATCTTGATAGTTGTTACCTGAGGAAAAAGATTAGATTACTAGGTGGTAGGCAGAGCTTGGTATCATAAAAACCTTTGCTCTACATGGTGGTTGTTAGTCTCAATGTTTAATTATCCTTTCCCATATAGATAAAAGACATGCTGGAAGAACACCATGGGTTTTTTTTCAAAAGCAAGGTCAAAAGTATCTTGTCTTAGTAGGTAAATTTTGTTGGTCTACACCATAGACAAGGCGTAGTCTCATAATCATGGATCTAAGGCTGTCAGTACTCTAAGAAGTTTTCAGGTAGAGAAATTTCAGTCAAATTCACCCATAACAAGATTGGTCTTTGAAGATATTTAAATTCCCAAATTGTAAACACTTCAAGACAAGAACGCAGGTAAAAATAACATGATCCAAATTGTTTTCTAAATTCCTTTAAATCTTTCTTGAAAATATCAATGTTTTTTCAGCATTTTGTGTTGCCTCTACTGACAAAGGAAGGAGACTTGTTGAAGAAGCCCAACTGTTCAGGAGGACCTTGGAACTTAAGGGTTCATTCTTTGTATGTTCTAAGATTGATGCAAAAGTATATTCATAGCAAGCAAATTTTTGTGGGGAGATTCCTTAAAAAAGGCCCTCCAAAAGAAAAAGTCAAAGTGTGTCTTATAAAAGACTGAAAAAACTATAAAAATCAAGAGTATACATGTCCTTATTTAATATTGTTTAATAAATATTTGAACTCCAGAAGGACAATAATTGAAGTCAGTTAAAGAAAATATCCTCTGTTGCAAATAAGACTATGTGCACTTAATGACACTTGCAGGCAGAGTATGCTGACAAAATCAGTACCGGGCATCAGTTCTGACTCTAACATTGGATTTCCAATCTGTTCCTGTCCCATATTTCTCATGTAAAGCTGTATTAGTTAGGAAAACAGGCAGGTCTAAGTGCCCATTCCATCTTCCAACTGCATTTAAGAAGAATTTTCAGATTTCATGTGAAAACTAATTTTTTTTGCCATGTTGACTGCAAATAAACACAAATTCAGGACGGATTTTTTTTCAGGTCAAACCTGGACCTGCAAATAGCCTGGTTTAGGAGCAAGTCTAGCCCTTCCTACATATCATGACACAGATTCTTTGCAGTGACACAGCTCTCTAAACAAATATGTAACTTTCCTGCCAATAATTTGCTTGTATTTTAAAAACTTACTCTTTCAAAATAAAAACAACCCACAACCTACATCACTGTCTTTCCTTTCCATAAGGACATATTTCCAGTTCTGTCATATCACTGAAAACAGTTTAAACTTTTTGTATTTGGACAATGCAAGTCTTCCAGAATCAACCTTGAGGCCAGAGTAGTTCTTCATACTGCAAGAGTAGTTGTAACTATCGCTCATGGGAAATCATTCTTTCTTCTTCTTACCTGTGCACAGCACTAGTCTATTGATTTGGCATCTTGTGCTGATGCTTATCTTGGGACAGCAATTCTGCACTCATTGTTTACTTCATCAGATCCCCTGGGGATTATACTGCATGCTATTCCCCTCAAAATGGGTACATGATGAGGGAAATAATGTCTGCTTACCAGTAATTATTAGAGTTGGTATATATTGGCTCTGCAGATGCACACATCCCATCCTTTTTTCCATCTCTTAAAAGTCTTCTAGATTCTGCTGATTATTGGAAGGAAATAGGGCTGTCCAGATTACTTAGCCCATTTGTGTCTATGTGCTGTGTTCACATTACTGTGAACATTAAGGGGATACGTGTCTTAAGCTCATCCTTTGAGGAAGAAGAGGCAAAACCTCAGAGCTGTGGGTCTGCAGAGCAGCAGTTAGGAGGCACAATTATTGCTTTACCTAAGTAGGCTAAATATCAAAAGGTATTTTTCCTGTCAGTGTTTGAACAACTCAAACTGGCACCTAGTTTTTCTATTTCCTGAACAGTTTACTTGTAACAAAGACCCTTTGTATATAGCACACTTCAAAAGCAATGAAGACGTACCCCACAATGCTGTTTATAGTTATGCTGACAGTAGAATCTTACCCCAGAAAGAGAAAATTTGAAGAAGATGAACAACAGCTTTCATTTATAAATTAGCAAACTCAGTCTCAATGTGGTGGAAGCTGAGAAACTATCTTGTGCATGAACAAAAACAATAGGGCAGTTTTTGCAATAAGTTCGTTCAAAATGTATTCATTACACCCTGTATGTTATATTTGTTGGTTGCTAGAATGTTAAACAAGCAGAACGAAAAGAGAAAAGGAAGAAGAGGAGAATGGAGGAAGAACTGAAAAGCTACAAGGGTGACTAAGTAGGACTCTGTGTGTGTGAAAAACAAGGAAATTATTTCAGAGAACATTTTGAGTGGTAGCTACAACATGCTAGACATGGTCTGATTTTATTGTTCTGCTGTTATTAATGAAAATAGAGGCTTCCTAGATAGCCTGGGCAGTATATTTGAACTAAAAGTTTTATCAGAATATTAAATGAGTAATCTGTCCTTTCCCCCAAAATAGGAGGAAATGCAAGAGAGTGTGTTTCAAAATTCTGCCTAGCCTGGTTGGAGGCCATGCAGTGCTGGACAGTAAGGTTCAGCAGCTGCCATTATGCTGTCATTAGCCAGACATTTGTTATCAATGAAATGCTGCAGAACTATTGTTCCAAGGCTGTTGCTGTAAAATCATAGTGCATTGTAGTTTGTTGGAGGTTAGTAGCACTTGTTAATTTGATCAAGGCTGAAGTTTACGGAGGATAAAGTAAACAATGCAAACTGCAGACACCATCAGTTTCCTATGGGCAGTGAAGTGTAGTTTGTTCCATTTACACTTCACAACAACATCTGATGGGCTTTGTCAGTGCTGCACAGAGTAATTAAACCTGAAATCAATAGCAGGCATTTGTCATGTTTACAGCCGCTCTTTCTGCTGGGTTAAACTCATCAGTTTAGTGCCGTTCTGTTTTACTGCAGAGACACGCTCCATTATTTCTTCAGGTACAGTTGAGATATTCAGTTACATGCCCAATAGTTTGAATACGACAGTAAGATTAAAAGGGGCAGGCAAATGGACAGTTTTTGTAATTTATTCGCTGATTTCCTTAAACGGTGTTGGATTTCCATTTTCTTCCACCTACCCTTTATGAAACCCTTTATGCCCTGGGATAATACATTTCCATTGTCCAACGGTGGCAATGAAGGTAGCACTAAAGTTGCATGTAAGTTGACATAGAATATAACTTTACTCCAATCACAGGATACCACACTGAACTAGTAAAAATAAACTAGTGTTCTAGTTTCATGAGAGCAGTTCCAAGCCTCAGTTTACATAATGGTCTTGTTTATAGTTTCTTTGGAATAAAATGGACTTTACTGGTTTTGTTCAGTTTTTTTTGGCTCCTTGTACCTATGCTCCTTCGATTCTCTTGGATATTCTTTTTCTTTTTTATCTCATTTTTCTGAATTATGGGGTCAGATCATCCTGAAATTTATGGCAAGAGAGTTTTCAGTTCAGTGGTAATAATCTAGTTAGTCTTTGGACATGAAACTCAAGAGAGAGACTTTGAGGAAACTGAAAATTTACACATTTACTGTGTAGAGATGTATGATTTTAATGTGGTTTTTAGTAATCCATTTTAGAAACAGTCCCTGTCTAATGGTAACTGCTAACATTCTTATTGTTGCTTTATAGACAGCTTTGACGTAGTGGTATATTTATGCATATCTAAGGCCTTTGTTGGGATGTTAGTAGTAAGAGTGAAGTTTGACAGATTGGATGTGCCATTAATCTTACACTGGAGCAGTGATCCTATATTGCTGATGGCTCAAATGCTTGTAAACTGCATTAAAGATTGCTAGAGGTTGTATTTTTTTAAAAATCTTGCTCTTGCATATATGCAGTTTCAAATTCTAATACTTACATTTAAGACTGATTAAATATTTACTAGGTGATTTGTCCAGAGCACCAGGAAGGTTTCCTTCTAAAGATTTTTTACAAGCAATATTTAGATCAGTGGCAGGCAATTATTTCAATTAGAATGATCTTAACTATAAAGCACTTTCATCTCAAATAATTCCAAAATGTTTTACAAACTGTCACAATTTTTACACATGTTGCTTTATCTGCTGCTAAAGTGCAGCCACCCTGGGTGAAACATAGCAACTGTTCAACACTGCACAGTGGCTTGGGACTGGAAATTAAGGATCTCTCTGTATTTGTAATTGCAGTGGGAAATTAGGTAGGCTGAATGTAATTACCTGAGCTGGAATTTGGCCAGGAGACTGAAGTTAACACACCTACTCTTATGAAGAGTTCCTTGGGATTGCTAATGACCAGTTTGGGTAGGACCTTCCATTTATATCTCATCGAAAAGAAAACTCCTACAGGAATACAATTCCCCTAACACCTTTCTTGTGCATAGTTATTGCACTGATATGAAGGAATGAACATAGTTGGCATGTGATCATATGCAAGTGTGACACATGCTTGGGATTAGCAGTTACAAAACTCAGAAAAGATACTATTCAGCTAACATTTGTATTTTGCTTTTTAAAAATTTGCTGGGTGAGTAGGGTTAGTTAAGTACCATCAGTGAAGAGATGTACAATGCAAGAATGATGGAACATTGTATATCTATAAGGCCTTCTGTGAGACAGACATGATATTTCTTACACTTTTGGATGAGGGCTAGAAAACGTTAGGTTTACTTGATTGTCCTCACTGTATTTCTTTTTATTATCAGTGTAGAATGAGAAGCTTTATATTAAAGCTGTTTTGTATAGTGTGTTTCAATTTATATAATGGGTACCTATAGAGGCTAACCAATCTAAATTAGTAAGTGGCATAATTATGTGTGGCCAATTGTGATGAGGTATGAACTAAAAAAATATGACAGACACTATTCTGCTTCTGTTGAATTAGCTGTTTCAGTTATCTGTACCATAAATATTTAGCACAGATTCACGTCTCAGTTTGCTAATACGTGAGACTTTTCTTAAGAAGAAGAAATGATGCAACACAAAATATGTCATGTTGGAGCCGCTGACAGGTGAGAGGAAATACCACGTTCACTTGTGTCTCCTCTAAAATTCAACATGGATTAAATGCTTAGATCTAGCTTCTTCGCTGTGATCCATGTCAATGCATACCCTCTCTCAGTCTAGTTTTATGATTAAGGCAGTGGACAGCCACTTAAGATATGCAGGTTATCTTCTCAACTGTACATAATGTGTAAAAATTTATTGGATTGTGGTTTGATTCCTGTTTGAAAAATGGAATGGAAAAATAATACTTAGATGTTGCAGAGAGAGGTCTTAGCACCAAAATCTTCAGTTCATTGATAATGCAACAAAAATGTTGTGGTAATAACTGGAAAAACCTGTAGATAAATTCAGCTTTTCTCTTTCATTGCACAGAAGTCCTCTGCCATTCTATTCCTTTACAGTCTTCCATAAAGGCAAGAAAGTCTTATGATCTCATGAAATACGCTAAAATAAGAACTGAACTTCATCTTGAGTTTTATTTTTCTTTGCATCTCATCACATACCAAGAGCAGTTGTAGTTTTTAAAAGGGTTATAAAGTTATGCTGGAATTGATCAGAATTATTTGCATATCTCTTTGAATGATTTGTTGCTAATGAGAGGACAGTTAAACATTGTGCAAATAGATCAGGAACAGTGGTAGGTTTCCTAAAATCTTGCAGATATGCTAGTATTAGAAAACTTCACATCACCTTCTCTAAATTCAGAAGCTTAATACGCTGCATTCTTGGTATGTTCCAGTAGAGTTGTGTGACCTGTGCAAAAACTGTGACGTGTGTACTGTTCAATCAAGTGCTATGCTAGTGTCTTGCAGAGGATTTTTGATACTAGTTGATCTTTCAAAAGCAGGAGGAGTTTTGGGAGGCAAGGATGTTATTTGCCCGTAGTAGTGTCCATGAGTATGTGGCTTTTAAACTTTTCTACTCACTCCTACTCCATGACCTCAAAGGTAGCTGTTTTCCTCAAGTGATATTGGAAAAGAACTTGGGACAAGAGACATGTGGGGATTTTTATGTGATACCATGCTAAGTAACGCTATGCATTAAGTGTTCCTTCTAAGTTCCAGACATGTAGTGATTCCCCAAGTATATAGATTTTCAAACACAATATACTCTGTGAATTGCAAATAATTGCTGTCCTTTCTTTGAAGTTCACATAAAATGAACTGAAATGATCCCACTGAATTGCAGAGCAAAACCAATGGGTGTATTTTCAATGGTTAAATTAAAATATGAGAGAACAACAAGAAAGAGTTTGAAAATAGAGAAGCTGAGTATACTATCTTCATTAGGTAGTGTAAATAACACTAGAATAAATTAGTGGACTTTCAATGGCATGTGAGTAATAAACCATTAGACAACTCCTTAGCTGTGCTGAAAACAATGAACAAATATGTTATAATTTTGTTATTAAATTTTTGGCATGTCATTGTTTTGATACGATATGAAAATAAAACACAATACATTTTTCTTATAGATTTGCAAAGTAATAGCATATAGTAGAAATTATATTCTCTAAGATAAGCACATAGTAACCCATGTGTCTAAAAGCATTGTCTGCAGACAACAGTCATAAAAAATTTAGTTTATCCCTTAGATTTTTTAGCACTTTTCTTTGGCTTTTTGTAGTTTGTACTGTGTTATCATCTAAAGTATGTCACCAAAAACATTTTATATCCAATATTAGTGTTAAAGATTGTGACAGTTGTTCTGAATATGAAAAAATATAATGATCTGTCATAACAGAAGGCAAAGTTTTGATTTCACGCCCAAGATTCATTTTTTTCTCACATTTTATCTTGCCTGACATCCTCACCTGTCATGGATACCAAATATTGACTCCTTAGTGGTATGTTATATGAAGTGTATCATATCCTGTTTCAACTGTGGTCATGATTATCGTTCCATGAGTATCAGAGATGTTCAATGCCTGTATCCTCTGGCATCAGTTGTTAGGTGGTTATATATCAGAAATCTATTACCCTCCAGTTATTATAGATAATGTACTGTACTGAGACCTCCTGACATGAGATTTTGACCATTCACCATTAAAAACAAACTTTGAAAGAACTGCACTCTAGTACTGAGCAATCTAACATTTTGATGGTCAGCCTTTTGTCCAAACAACAGAAGCACCTAATGTCCAAGAGGAGTAACAAGATGGCTCAACATCTTGGTAAAGGTTATTGGGTTTGTAAAGAGGCCAAAGAAGCAGATCTTGCTCCGGTCCTGATCCACTGTGAAACAGAGATTCTTTCAACTCTCCTGATAGGGGGGCAAAGGAAAAGCTTTCTGTTTTGATAGCTGGAGGAACTGAGACTAACATGACTATCTTGAGCTTGAATGCCCAGATGAAAGCATTCATACTTAGGTACAGTATGAATGGCTATCCTAATTTTTATTATAGTACTAGAGAACATGGCAGTAAAATCTTTTCCCCCTGGAGTGTAGAAGAAATAGTTCTTTCAAAGTCAGCAAAGTCTAGCTCCTGCTGAAGTAGAGTCACATGTGACAGTTCCCTGATAAGGAGTGAGGGGATGAACGCTTCAGACCTTTATGACTCATCTACCACAGATTATGTTCTTTCCAGATAGGAGGGACTAGTCATCCTACACTTTTTCTTGGTTCCTGACATTCACATCAGTCACAGAGTCAGTATTTCTATTTACTTTTCTATACATCATACCTGTAAAGTGAGAGTATTTTCCACTTTGACATCTAGCTAATTCTTTGCTTTTTTACTAGGAAAACTAAATTTTTAAGATGGTGCACAAAATGGTTCATATTAATTGCTGATGTGGACATGGTCTTCTTTGCATGAATACATAAACTGAGTATGAAATATGTCAAGGTGTCATGTGAAACCACTCAAATACAGCC
The DNA here is from genome assembly GCF_031877795.1 of Strix aluco. Classification (NCBI taxonomy): domain Eukaryota; kingdom Metazoa; phylum Chordata; class Aves; order Strigiformes; family Strigidae; genus Strix; species Strix aluco. The sequence continues at coordinate 47,553,155 of NC_133931.1, forward strand.
TTTTTCTGTCACTGGAATGTGCCCATCAGAGCTGAAGCTGTATTAGTGGTTTTGCTAAAAAATGCCTCCATTCTTAATGTCTCTCAAAGCTTTATCTATATTCTTATCAACCACTGCAGTAATACTGAGGAAGACTCAAAGCTAATGCAGCATGTGATAGAGTGATTCTATTTGCTTCAGGAACTCAGCAACTGCTCCTGTGATGATTGTGGATATGGGAACTTACTGCTTGGAGCATTCACATTATGAATACGTACATCACTCAAAGATAGAAAAAGGTACCACTTTCTGATCACTGAAGTTCTTCAGGTTTTGTAATCCACATATAAATTATTCTCATCCTTATATCCCTCCTTTCCTATCCTTGAACGATCTCCTTTTTTTTGTTGGGATTCTGTAGTAGAGGAGGAAATGACATTGCATATAACTCCCTTTGCCTTGCCCGTTTATGTGCTGACCATGTTCTCATGATATTAAGAGAGAAATCTTCTTTAGTCATAAGTGACTATCCATACACAGACAAGGGTTAAAGTACATTTAGAAGGTATTTCTCAAAAAGCTTTACTTGCTGATAGTTGCCTGTTTTTATCCTAGTTTTGGTTCTGAGATTATTTGCAGAACATGCTGGTTTGTGCTTTTAGGTTGACATTTATAAAACTTAATTTTGGCTTATCCAAAACACTAGAATGTAGTTTCTTTCTCAGTGGCCATGACTGTGACTTCAGTTGTGTGTAGGAGTCTGGGCCGCGCTGAGGGAAAGTTAGTGCAGGCAGAAGAATGCAAGGACGAAGACAAGGCCAGCAAAATAAGGCTGGCAAAAACACACAAGATAGCAGAGAAGTGAGAAACACCTGTGGTCAGCAAAAGCACACAAGTCTGAGCAAAACAGGGTATGAGACAGGGGAGTTTTTGGAAGTTTTGGGCTTTACGTGCTGATTGCAATTAACCAAATGCAAATGCTTGTAGAGGCGCATGAACAGCACGTGTAGATAACCTGTAGCCTATTAGAAGATAGATGAGTGCGTGTACGGAACTTAGTAGGATATAAATGTAACTAGGACTGGAAAAAAAAAAAGATGGACGATCTGATCATCACATTGGTGTTGTGTCGTTCCTGTTCCCGCATGGAGAAATAAGGACCCCGGCTAATGGTAACCCCGACAGTTGTGTTAACTACATTTGAAACTACAAGAATGAGCAAATTAGACTGGGTTACCATTTTTATGTAGAACAAGTACAACTACTGTACCATTACTATAGAAAATGACAGTTCTGAAATGAATGAGCAGTGCTAAGACCCAAAACAACTACAGAAAAACAGGGACTTTGGTATCAGAACAACAGCTTTCTTTAGAAGACTATTATATCATTATTACATATAAATATATCCTGAAGTCCAATCGCAATTAGTTTGAATGGGCTATTTATTATAGGAATGCTTTCTATAATATATTATAAATATGATATATTTAAAATTATAGTATACATTATCTAGAGAAACAATAAAAAATATATCTCATTATTTAAATACTTTCTGAACTGCTGTTTGGTGAAATAAGTATATGGATAAAAATGTAGAAAGACTGTGTCTGTATGCATGTTATAGTTACTTGCTTAGAAGATACATTAAATACCCATGTTTCCTGTTTTATGCAGAAAATGTCAGATTTCACACATCTGTTGAGCTGGTAGGATTCTGTGAAATTCTAATGAGGAAAAATGGCTACACTCAGTTTAAAATATTTGCCATAGTTGTCCTTGTTTGTTTATAAGAGTTACTGTAAAATGTTACTCTGATTTGAAAAGTTCCAGTGAATATACTTTTACCGTTATGTGCGAAAGTATATTTCTTTTCTGAGCATTACCAGTTTTTTAAAATGAGTGTTTAATAAAGAAGCCTCACTATTAATTCTTTAACAATCCCGTGTAAATAGTTTGCATAAAATGTTGCAATTTACATAAACTATTATTATATTTTCATTTTACACAGTTACTGCACTAGATTTTATGAGACCATTTATGATTTGAAGTTTGTCTTCTCTGAGGCTTCATTTAAATGGTGACATATGCTATACAGTGAACATCCAGCAGAAGTTGTTATAGTCTTCCATGTCCTAGTGTTTGTTCTCTGATGTTGGTATTTCTTGGCTCTTTTTTCTCCAGTAAATGTCTTTACATGCAGTGGCCAATGACAAAAGTGTTTTGGAAGATTACTTCTCATGAAGCTTGACCATGTTCTATCTTAGGTTTGATGTTACCAAGTAGGGAAATCCCTGATACCTTTAGTTTAGCATTGCAGTGCACTGTGGGCAATATGCACGTGCAGATACCTTTGAGGACATCGGTTCCTTTTTATATCTTCAGTTTGTTTCTATAAATTAACCCCTCCACAATGGTCTCAGCATTCTTACACTGAAGGCAGGCAAAGTCTTCAGCATACAGTGGCTCAATTCAAAACCTGTTGGATTCTTCTTTTTTGGATTCCCAACCATCTCATGTCTTGTTTCTTGGCACTCTGCGCATCTTGCTGTCTTTATGTGATTGATCTGATTTGTGTGTACTGTATCATTTCTGCTGTTTATATGTTGGGGCCATCATAACATTTATGTTGTAGACTTTAGCCAGGGAAGGTTTGCATAAAAAGACAGATCTTAGATTTCACCCTAAAAAGGACAACTGAAAGGAAAACTCCTAATCTCTCTGTTTCATAAACAAGTAATTGCTGCCAAGGACTCTCTGTAGGGATGGGAAATGAGAATAAGATAATCTCTCATGTTTCCAGTTAGTAAGATTTTAATATGGTAGAGAGAGCCTGAGGTGCAAACATAATTGTACAGGTAACCACAATATTGCATTGACAGAGAGCTGAACTATGCACTTATTGATCTATTTTACCTAGAATGCAGACCTGTTCTAACTGAATAACTGAAGTTCTGGTATTCTATTATATTATAAATCTAACTTCCTTGATATTTAAGGGTACAGGATACTTCTGAGGTTTTTTATTGAGAAAGGAGATAGAGTTGACACAAAAAGAAGTTACTTGTAAAACTGTCCATTTAAAAAAAAAAAAAAAAAAAGGTTGTGTTCAATTTTTCATTATGTGTCTAGTTTTGTTTGGTGAAGGTTTTCTCAACTGACTTTTTCAAAATTTTAAAACAGTTTATTCTAGTTAGAGAGGAGTGGAGATACATTCTCTGTTATTTAAAAAGCTGGAAAAAATAAGATAAGGAGAACTCCCTCTTGAAATAAAAGTGAGGTTTTCTTCATTGGAAAAGATTAAAAAAATCTTTTAAGGAAGTTAATTCATTATAAATATTTCAGTAAGTGCTTAAAAAGGCAAAATTAAGTCTAATCTTCTTAATTATCTCAATATTGCCTATAGAAGTAATCAAAGTAAATAGATCAACAGTTCTCCAACATCAGTTACTGGATTTCAGAATTCCAGGAGAAACAATGATTAGGATCAAACTGTTTACCCATACAGGAGGTCCTAGGGGAGTTTCATAAACTAAAATCTAGAAAGTGAACTTTTACTGTGGATGTTTGAATGGACATGACTACAAAAAATGAAGTGGTCAAAAAACTTTTCAGCCAAGAAGGTCACGTGCACTATCGCTATGACAGAGTTCATGGAAGGCAAATGGCTTGTCAGTGAACCAAAGTACATAACTGAGATTAGCCAAAATACGTTTCTACAAAATTTCATTTAGAACATGACTTTAGAACAAAATAGCAATGTTGATTACCATCAAGGGATTAGTTAGTACTATTAATTTTTCAAAGAATTTTAAAACTTCTGCATGCAAATTCTGAAAGCTGATCCCTGTAACTGTGGAAATTAAAATGGATGAATTTGCAAAGCCAGAATTGAATACTAATATTTTTATTGTTGGCTACAGTGATTGTCAAAATAAAATATATTCTGTAAAATCCAGTATATTTTCCACATTTCATTTAATGAAGCAACAAAAGATTTTTAAATTCCCAATGAATGCAACAAAAAATTGGCACAATTATCCCATGGATCTCTTTATTTGCACCTTTCTGTCACTTCAGAGGCACTGTAGTCATATGGGAGTTATGTGTAGGTAATAGGTATTGTGTTGAACATCAGTGTTTACTTTTTTGATACCTTTCTCACTTTAATTTTTACAGCTGTACAAGTGAAAGAACATTTGGTTTTGAGTTAACATCTGAATAAGGAGGTTTATTGTTTATTTGCTTCATCTACTCTGCATAGTGCCATTAATGCAAAAATATTAGTCTTTGTAATGACAAAAAGAAAGTGTATATCTAATGACCTTACTTGAGTAATTAGCCTTTTCCCCTAGTGATGCAGAATTGTCCATCCCTAAATATATAAGGAATGGAGAGCCTTTATAAATCTTTAACTGGTCATAATTAAATAAATAAAAGGACATTCCCATTAGTTTCATCTTTTCCAGAATAGCATTGCAAGTGAAGTTCTCTCTCATAATATGCTCTAAAAATATTGACAGGTATATATAATCAAACTGTGATGATATAGAAGAAAAATTAATGATGCAATAATAGGAAAATAAGTTTGTGTTTAACAGTCTAAAACTATGTTATGCAGAAACCAATAATGAAATCGTAAACTCTTTTTTTTTTCTTTTACTTTTTAAACAAAGCATATAAACTTAAGGTATGGAGGAAGATGTAGGAATGGAGAAGTTCTTAATTCTATGTAATTTCAAAATCTTTTTTATACTTATATCAAATTTAACCTGAGTTTTGATACTGAATTGCATTCCATTATATTTATAGGCTAACTTTATTCCAAACAAATAGCTTTTACTTTTCCTGAAATGAAAACTTTCTGTATGGAAAAGTCTGCAATAATGAACCTAAGTTCACTGTTAAAGTTTTAGAGTATATAAAACACTTTGAAGGAACATTTTTATATTTCTTGTTTCTACGTTACTCTCAATAAACACAAATGTTGGCTTTAAAGCAAATGTGTTTTTTAAAAAAAATGTAAGCATCTGTTGTGATATAGAGGCATTTTCCTACCAACTGCATAGCTCTAAAGAATTTTCTTTTTATCTTTTCTGGTCTTTGAACAATTGATGTTTTCTTCCATTAGCATTCAGAACCAATGGGTCTGATAAGATCCTCTTCAATCAATCCCTGATTTACTGGCACTGCATATCATAACAATTGTTTCCAATTAACTTGTAATAAAATCTTTTCAAGTTACACTTTCCCACAGTTAGCTTCAAATCCAAGATGTGTTTGCTCTTCCTTTTTGTTTTATAGTTCGTTGTCATTCACATTTTCTGCAGCAGCAGTGTTATTTGTTCAGTTTCTTTTTGTCTTTGAACTTTCACTTGTGTTCTACTTGCTTTAATACTTTTTTATTTTTCACTTCTGTGGAGTCACTAATTTGCTCCTATGCCTTCTGAAGCTATTTTCCTGACACCACTGGTGGAGTCAGTGACCCCTACTACCTGAAGGCGTCACGCTTGTACTTCCAGTTCAGTGCTTTCATGCCAATCTGTTTCCATGATATCAAGAAAGAAAAGGACTGTGACTTACTTAAGTGACATATCCAAGTTGCTTCCACCAAATCAGTACCAAGCTCTAGCACAAATGTGGCACCAGACATCATGAAGATCTGTCTTCATCAGTTCATTTTCTTTATCTTCCTACACACTGCCAATTCTTCAGTGTGCTTCCCAACACAATTTATTTGTTATAAATATTGAAGAGAATTGCCGAGACCTTGAGATTGATCTCATATTGGTTCAAGATTCAGGAACTTTCCAGTGTCCTGCATGTCCCTTGAATTTGCCTATACATAAGGTATATATGCTTAACATGTATAAGCAGTGCCAAACTCTGGTTTTGCAACATGAAAATAGAATATATCCCATCACTTTCTAAAGATCTTGAATATTGTTTTTCTCCTTCTGAACATTTGTGATCATGACTGATCACAAAACTGAAGTAGAAGCAAAATTTTAGCCCTAGACAAAGCTCTTCTGTCCTTGATTCTTCCAGTAAGAAAAATGTATTTGTCTTTTATCCACAACAAAATTAGTCAAGCAGCACTATTAAGGTACATTTCTATTCAGCCAGGCAGGGACAAATATTTCAAACTTTTGATAGAGAGATACTTAAGTCTTTATGTTCTGAAAGACAACTAGTTCTTCTAGTTCAAAACTTCTTTGAATGTAGCTATTGACAGACCTGACACCGACGCATATGCAAAAATCTCTGGAGTTTCATTGGGACCATTAGAAGAATTCCAGAACAGCCACTTTTTGACTTTCAAAGAGATTGGACTGCACAAAGCAAAAGGTTCCTCCCTGTAATCAGGGTTTCTTGACTGTAGATAAAGATAGAACTAAAAATGCTTAATCAGTTGTGAGATCAGTTCAAATCTTTCTTTAACAGTAATTGATTTAATACACTGCTATTTAGCCAGAGCCACAGTTCTTTTATAGGTGTTTTGATCACAGGCTGAGTCCCCAAAATTCTGTCAGGAGTAGCAGGTCATCATCAGGTAGACTGCACATGTGCTTCTGATGCTCTTCTTTACAAGTTGGAGGTAGGCACCTTCATGGGAAAGACCCCAACTAGGTAATTGTTTTTTTCTTTCACATCTGAAAAATCAGTGACACTACATACCCTGTAGAACACACTGTTTCCTGGCCCTGCATCTGGTCTCTCTTTTACCAGTTCAGGCCTTTAGAATGGTAAATCCTTTGATTTCCCCAACATTTATGCCTCCATTTCCAGGGCTCTAAAGAATGTTGAAGTGGGAGAAACTTAAATATTTCTAGTACTTCAAATTTTTGCATCCTTTTATTTTTTTGAGATCTTCTGCAATACAATCATCTTCAGATCTTCTACAATATAATCATGGATAAAGGGTACATCAACATAAAATAATCTTAGAGCATTCAGATCCTGTTCTACAACCATGGTCTCTTTTTAGCATTAATACAATCTAGTTCATGTGCCCAAAATAACTCTGTAGAGGTCAAAAATATTCCATACACAGAAAAGACTGTATATGGAAAAAACAAAAATATTCTTCAGCTTGGGCTGACATGAAGAATTGTGACCCAAAAAGTATGATATACTATTTATTTTGGAATGCTTGTAATGTTAAAGCAGACAGGTCTGTGCTTGTATTTGCAGGTATTGTTTTAGTAGCTTTATTATTTTAGTACCATTTTTTTTTCATGATTATTTTAGCAGCATTTATTATTTGTATAACTTGCCAGAAGTTATACAGAAATTTTCTCCCAAATATTTAATACATATCTGGTTTTATTCCCCATATTAATTCTCCACTTGAGTCCCTATAAGAATTAAAACTTGGTTTTTTTAGAACTGTTGGAACTGCTATTTGGAGTGCTGTGTTATCTGTGAAAGGCTGCTCATAGTTATTGTTAGTGTAGTTTGCAGACAAGAAAAATGCAATCTGTTAGAGAACATTTTACACCATATTCCTACTGAAAGAGTAATTAATTTGTTCCAAGTGGTCTCTAGCAGATTATTCAAAAATATAATCTCTCACTTCCCTCTGTCAGTCTGTGTATATACTTAAGTGTGCATTTTCTAAAATTCCTCCCAAACATAATAAAGAAAAGATTCATGTCACAGATGTAAAAAGATATTGTCTTTTAAATGAAGAGTTAGTTTCAGTAACTCCGGGTTATGTGGGGTTTTTCCTTTGGTACAGGGGAAGACCCGTTTCAGCTCAGAGACCATAAAAATCTGTATTAGATCAGCATATAATATCAACAACGTAAATCCCCTGACTCATGTTAGAGCTTGTTCAAGCAGGGCTCAGCTGTTTCCACTGTGTACCTTAAAAGGGTTGCAGTTCTAGAAATTTACTGAAGTAGCTGCATGATCCTTGGTGCATAAATTACCAACCATCAAATGCTGGTGACAGCATCAACAGAAGACCCCAAATAAGGAGAGCGTATCTGTTATTATATCAGCTCAAATTATGTTGTAGCTTCTGTGACTTGTAGAGCCCAAACTATTTGCTAATAAGCATTAGTTGCATCAATCAATCCTCAGACAGGGAAAAAATCACACCACCTCATACTTGCTTTACAGTAACTTCCTTTCCTGTAGCTGCAGGACTTGTCAACTTTTTAACAATGACTTTGTGGCACTCAGTGTCACCGTGCTCTTTCTGCCCTGGGAAGTGACACATATGATGTGTAACAGATGCTACTGGAAAAATATTGCTAACCTCCTCAGGGGAAGCTCTATGGAGTTGGAGGGGCAGATGCACATGAACACAGTAATTTTAAGATAAGTTATTTCTTGTTTTGCTGTTCATATTATGAACAGGATACTTTATGCCTACAAAAGAAACAGTCATTCCTGCCTGGGGAAATTTTATTCCTCACAACATCAAGTTTAAGTAGTACAACCAATTAATATAGATCCTTTAATAATTAGTTTATTGCGCTGATGCACCTGATTGTCAAAATCAATTGTTCTTATCTTTCGAATAAAACACTGCTGTCAGACTGACCATTTGAAATGATGATTGACCCTGTAAACCACAGGGATTTATATCATGTTTATAGGTATATCATTATGTGGACAAAATCATTGATCCTAAGATTTGTGTCTACAATCCTTTACAAACTTTTGTCACACAAACGTGGAACCATAAAATAATTCTCGGATCACTTGCAACACAAAGTGATTGGTATTAGTGTACATAAAAGGATGAAAGAATAGCATGAAACACATTTTCCCTGTGCTGCAGGCTCCAAGTATCCCTTGCTTGTCTGTAAGTCATGGCTAGGTTAGTGGTGATCTTTACAGACTAAAAGGACTGAAGTTTAGTTATTACAAGAAATTCTGTATGGTCTGAGGTACTGGACTGATAATTCATCATTGTGTTGCATGGCTTTGCATCTGCTTTCCTATTGCCTAGTTCAGCAGCCTTTGTGCTAACAATTTGCTGGTGGTTTTGAGGAGGGCTTTTGGTGGTTTTATTTTTTCTTGCTTCCACATACTTTATTATCTCAGTATTAATTTGTATTATAGCAGACAGTAAACTGCACTTCAAATGTGATCAGCAAACACACAGAAAAGTGTTGCTGTTCCAGAAAAAGAGAGACACTTCCTAAGCTGCTGTGCTGAATAAAAGAACATAAAGACAGAAAAGCATATGTGCTGAATCAGGTGGAAATTTCCTCTAGCCTGGTATTCCACCTCTGATCCCAGATGTCCAGGTAGAGCGTAACAACAGAGCAAGCATGCTGTAATACTTCCCCAGAACAATCACTGGGCTTTCCAATCTCTTGAGCCCCAATATTTTTTTATTATTTAATAAACTTAAGTGGATTTTTCCTCCTAGAAATTCTATGTCCCTTTTAAATCTCTAAGTTTTTGATATTCACAAGAATCCATGCACCTTAACTACACATAGTGCAAAGAAATATCTTCTTTCATTTGTTTCTAGCATGGCCTTTGCTAGTTTCACTTGATTTCTCTATGACTCAAGTTTCATTTCAGGTAGGAGCCTTCAAGAAATTCCCCTGAATTATACTTTTTTTTTTCCACTGAAGAAAGTAACTTCATTTGAATGTAAAAATGTAGACATTTTCTTCCCATATTTCAGATGTCATTTCCACAACATTTGAAGAAGTCAAACATACCTGCAGACAAAGACTGATGTACCAGAAATCTTTGCTTTCAAGTTTTGCTGAGGAGCAACAGAACAAGCACATGAATCATGGTGCTTTTTGTCAGTTCACGAGTCTACAGATTCAGAAGTTTGAGTGCCAGAGATAAAAGAAATGTCAGGATTGTCTGCTTAGATATCTTACTAATATTCTGAGATTCATATCCCTGTTTTCCTAGAACAGGAGAAAGAGGTATAGTGTATATTCTGGCTTGCCAAGTTTGGTCCCAGTTTGACCATTCCTCTCTTTCACAGAGACAGAATGCTCTTAAAGACTTTTTTTTCTTGCCTACATTCTGGGAAATCCCCTGTAGAAACGTCAATAAGTGACAGTCAGGTATTTAAAGGATATATGCTCTTTACTTTCTGAACCTCAGCTCATCCTTCAGAGGAGTGAATTAGAGAAAAAGAACCATTTCATTTTATCTGTCTCAGCTGACATAAGCTATGCGATGAAGCAATTTTTGGGACTGGGCAACTAGTGTAATTGGTCATATAGACATAGCCACTGAGTCTTATAAAACCTGGAGAAAGCTATTGTCTTTTCTTTGGTATGTAGTTATTCTTTGTCAAAATGTCTAGACCATTTTAAATCATACAAAAATAGTAGGACTTCACTTGTTTTGTAGTCAGATATTTTTACTGGTGAAAATTACTATATTGATGTTCATATTCTACAAGTAAAACTTCTCTGTCATTTTCCCATATTTCTTACATATGTGAAAGTACTGATATACTCAAAACATTACTTGTTTGCAGGTATTGAATGTTAACATATTAACATCAAGCATTGTATATTTGTTAAGGAAGGTATCAGCCTGAAAAACAGGTTTTACCTCTGCCCAAAGATTAATAAAGGAGATAATCACATCTTCTTCACTAAATTATACATCTTCCTTTTTATTATTTTGTGATTTCTGAAAGACACAAAGCATTTTAATATTTTAGTGATATAGAGCGTGACAGTTCTGTACAGGAAGATTTTTTGCATTTAGTTGCATAACCACAGCCAGCTTCTAGCCAAAATTTTCAGAAATTGCTTATAAATACAATAGATACGAAAGCAGATATATCTTTATTAAGACATTGCATAGAAAAAGGACTAAAATCATTGTTAATATGCTAACTGTCCTGGGAACTCCCAAAATTCAAGTAGGTCCAAGGGATGGCTAGGAGCCTGTTCAGGCATGCTGCTATTTCCCTTGGATAGTTTTGTCTTTAAAAGGTGAGACACTAAATTACCCACTTGGGAGCAGATTCAGAAAACATATGGATTCTTCAACATTATGCACTGTGACCCCAGAAGAACTTAGACTTTATTAGTCCACTAATTCACAAGACTTTTTTTAGAGACACAGGAGCTACTAAAGCAAGGTTTGAATTTTACCAAAGTTCCCTAGCTCTCCTGGGTTCTGGGAAAACTTGTAGCTATAATATATTGCTAAAACGTTTGTTGTTTCATAAATGTTCCCAATATATATTTATGTTGCCCCTTCCAAAGAGAGCTTGACTGGCAGCAACAGAGTTCACATATAAATGGTGGCTTGAACCTGGGAAAATTAATCTAAGTTCCTTTCTGCTCAAAATGTATTTTTTCTGCCTCAGACATGCATTCAACTTAAACAGTATTCTGTTGAAAGGGAGAAGAGCAGCAGAGAGGTAAACAGAGTAACATGTAATATTCTCTCAAAACTAAACCCCAAATTATTTACAATTCCTTTCTTTGGATTTTGGTGAGGCAACTATGAGGACAGGTGGTTGCTCCCCACCTCCTGTGGTAACATTTCACTCCCAGTTTCAGACTGTCAAGCCAGAGGGCTGCCCTCGCTCCTGCTGGATTAACAGGCTTCATCCAGGGAGCAGACGATGGTGACATTTGCTCCAGCTGCTCTAGCTGTTCTGCTAGCTCTGCTTTTCTGCAAGGGTACCCATGGTTCTGCACATGGGATTACATATAATACTGATGTATAAACTAGACTCTTAAGTGGACTCTTCTACCTTTAAAAACTTTTAGACTATAGCTTTTGCATTAGAAGACTTCAAAATATTGTCTTAGGTAAGCGCATGGATATTTGGGCTTAATTAGTTGGCCCAGGCTTCTACACACTCATAATTGTAAACTCTCCTCCACTCCATAACATGCATGTATTTTTAACAGAAATACCTCCCAAATGCAACTGGCAAGAACATACATAAATTTAATAAGTTTCAGGCTTGCTTGTTGGCATTTTTTTGTGCATCTCTCCTCTTTACTGGATAGCAATGTCATCACCAGCCATGATGTTTTAAACATGTATTTTAAAGTTATTTAAAGTTATGTATTTTGAAGAAATATTTTGAAATGTGGAAATCAGCCATCCTGTTTTATAGTTATGAAATTAAAAGGGATTCTGAATGTCAAAAGTCTCTGAAATTTCAAGAACTAAGGGAAAAAATAATGAAAAATAATGTAGAATTCCTTGTCAAAAATCAATTTTAAAATAAATTTAATCAGATTGTATGTTTTGTAACTTAGAAAAAAATACCTTAGCAAATTGCAAGATCATGCATTATAATCACAGGAAGTTCAGTTATAATCATATTGAAAGGAATGGAAATTTTTCTTATTACAGAAGCATACATTCCAAACAACTTCAACTTCACCTGGTAGCAAACTATGAGTCAAACATTATATTAGTCTTTAAAATCAAGTTAATCAAATTGGAAACAATAAAGTTATTAAGAAAATACATGACTATTGCATTGTGTCAGTTTTACAAATAAGTTGGAAAACAAAACATTTGGAAACGTATAATGTGGATGAAGAATTTGATGTGTTCTCTGGCAAGATAATTTCTGTGCAGAAATGTTTTATGTAGTAAGGTAGAGGATGTGTTCTTTTTAGTAGTTTCTTTTTAGTAGTTTTAGTAGACATTTACAACATCATTTTCTGTACAAATAATTTATTAATAACATTTACTTTAGTATTAATATATTCAACAAGATCCTAACCACTTGAAACTCATTTGCAGTTTTTCCATTTGTTTCACTGAGACCATAATCCTGTCATCTATATTTTGCAGATGTTCGTAAGTGAATGAGTCAGGGAAATTGTGGAAATGACCTATGATTTTATTTTTTAGAAAGATATTTTGCAGTAAGTGTAATCAATTACTTTTCTCTTTAGGCTGCTCTGGAGCAAATCATTAAAGAAAATCTATGGCTAGCTCAAGAATATCAGATCTTTCAGAACTACTACTTAAACAGTAAAGAAGACCTCACACAACTCTATGACAACAGAATCAGGATTGAAGCTGCCATTAGAGACCATCAGCAGGTAAAGTGCTAATATCATTCATTCAATTCATTTATCTCATCTCTGAAATTCATTTAATCAATGCAGCTACTTAGTAATGATATAATACTTGCTAGCAATTCCTATCACCCGAATTCTTATTTTGTTCTTGTTTTTCTCACAGTCTTTTACTTAAATTTTTTTGCTTGCTTGCTGTGTTGGGTTTTTTTTTTATTTTTACAGAGCAGTTCACGTAAGGTATTAAAAATTCATTATTCATGAATTTCACTTTTGCAACTGAAATGTATTTATTTTTGTATATAAATATATTATTCAGTAATTAAAATGTACCTTACTGTTATGTATAAGTTCTCCATAAAACACTTTTTCTGGAAATTGTGAATTTTATGACATCTACAGTCAGACTCTAAGCCTTTAATTTAGAAAACAGTCAAATGAAAATGAAAAAGTTAAAGTCTGATTTGATGAACTTCCATGACAGTGGTATAGTGGCCAGGTGTAATGTTTTATTGACTGATTAGTAACATTTAAAAAGATAGAAATTTTTTTTTAAAATTTGACAGTGCTGTGGAACCTGAGTCAAGTGATGTTGTAAAACTTTGTCATGGGAATGTAATGCCATTTCACAGAAGAAGTCTCTTCTGTTTTCTTTCATTGTGTTTCTATATAGCTATCAAAACATGAGCCTATCAGTGCCAACTATAATCAATGAAAAATATTGTTCAGATATTTTAGTCAGATTATTGTTTGCTTGCCTTTCATGTCTATATTTCTGAAAATTAAGTCATCATGCTCACAGACCTTAAGTTCACATCAACAATTTCAGGTAAGAATTAACTCAGGTCATTTATGCAGGAACCAGGTCCTGATATATTGATATTTTAGTCCATTTTCTAAAAGTAAAGTGTAGAAGTCTTCAAATAAATAAATTAGATGTGAAATTCAGATTATTTGCTAGTACTTTACTCTTATTATTCCATTTTATGTCTTATACCCATATCTTCATCCATTGCTCATTTCCTTGTACACCACGTCAGTTAATCTCTAATTTTAAAATTCAGTGTATTCAGTTTGTTCCTGACAAATATAAATAAGAAAAACTCTTCCAAAATATTCTTGTTAACCACATAGCTCTCCTATATTTCAAGAACAAAACTGTTTTTAAGTCATGTATTCTTAGGGATAACTGTATTTGGAGAACAAGTTGGAGATTTAAAAGACAAAAAGTAGAAGAAATTATTGCCTATCTTTCTTCACCGAGTGTCGGTTATGTTCTGGTGATATGATAGCAGAGGCAATGCTATGAGTATTGAAGTGTTTTCTTAAAATAACTGGATTATAGAAGGAATTTAAAGTATTTTTTTCTGAAGGCAGAACTCAGACATACTCTCTTCAAGCCTCTCTACAGAAAAATGTATGTTAGGTTATCATCTGGACCTTCTATTTGGATGTAAGAATATATGTCTTCTACATTCTCAGAATTTAATAGTTCTTGGTAATATTTGTGAAACAGATTTTCCCACTCAACAGTTTACCTCTTCTGGACATAGTATGGATGATATTATCATGCATCTCAATGATGTAATCTGGAAGCAAAGAAAATTGCAAATGAGTTGGCATATATTGCTGCTTTTTTCCTTCTCAATTTGAATACAATAAAATAAACATAGTAAAATACAGCAAAATAGCAATGCAATACCAACAGGATCTAGTTTCAGCAGCAGTGCTATATAATCATTTGTTTGGCTTTTTAAAATCTTGTCTATGAAGTAAATGCTTATGAGTATGTTGCTGTTCTATAGGAGCATGTAATCAGCATTACAAATACATATACCTAGCTTGTGGTAGAAATTAATGATGGCAATGTTTTGAATATCGGACAGTCCTCTGTGCCATCCAGCAATGGTATGTGTATGAGGAAGAGAAATTCTATTCACAATATTAATTTGAGGATTAAAGAGACAACTTAATCTAATTTCCTTTTTGTTAACTCTTCGTTTTGTTAAACGAATAACTAGTCCAACTATTGAAACAAAACATTTCTACACTTATCACATAAATTATTTAGGAAAAAACATGTTGATTACATACAGCTCCTATTAAAAGAAGCTATATTTTTTTTCTTAGGTTTTTGCTAATAGGCGAATTACAACTGCAACAGAAAATCAGTTCTGGAGGAGTGTCAAAACAATGATTTTTCTAGGTGCTGTGCTATATATATGCCTTACAATGACATGAACAGTCAAGAAGAAGAAAGTATGTTCACCTTCCCTAAATCCTGAGAACTTTCTTTCCTATATATATAATCACGCAAAATTAGAAGCCAATATTTACAAATACTAATGTAAAAGGCAAATTGCTGGTTTTTTTTTTAATTTTTGCATAATTTTAACTAGATATAGTAACTTTTCTAACTAATGAAGTAGGTTTGCCTTGGGCTCCTAAGTAGCTGCTTTGTTCAGCCCTGGAAAGGGATTATCTTTATGATGGGTGAAATAATGCTTTGGTAACATGAAGTGTTTTATCATGACTTAGTAAGCTTCTTTGCACTGAGGAAGGTGCATTTATTGCGTGGAGGGGATATACATTGCTGAATACAGGGCCAATGCCCATAGAAATTATAATACCTTCTTCTGCATAAGGAATGCAAAGGCATGGTCTTGGGAGGAGATGAGTGTTTTCTTCCTACTACAGATATAAGATAGATGAGAAGAGGATTTCCTCTCTTGCTGAATATTTCTAGATGTTGGTATCTTCTCCTCTTGGAGACATTAGCTTTATGAATAACAAGCAAATTAAGCTCAGAGGGGGATATTCACCTTTGTGTCTGAAAACCAAGTTCTAAATGCAGTTATTTCAAAAATTCTGAGCTACCAGCATGTTCCTTTGACTTAGTATTTTTTTTAAATCATATTCAAGCATTTAGTTTTTAAACCATATTCTTATCCTGTGCCAAAGACTTTAGAATCTGCTAATGTTCATTTGTAATCCTGTCTCTAGACAGTATTTTGTAGATATTTCATATGACTGTGGAGATGTAATAGCTAGATAACTTTGAGATAATGTTTTGCTTACCTAATTAATTTTCAATTTTTAAAAAGTATCATATTTTTGGATAGTTGCTCGTTAGACCATACATACATAATATTTAGTTTCATTAACCAAAAATAAAAGATATTTCTGTCTGCAAAGATACTTTATTACATATATAATCACTACCATAAAACATTTATATTTATCCTGATGTTTAATTTGATCAAATATCAGTACAGTCAGATATCACTCTGGACAAGAAAAGTATTTCCTTATAGTTCTCTTTCTTGAGATACTCTTATTCTCAATTTGTTTTTCTTAATAGTTTACTCTCTTTGAAAAAAATGCTTCTCTCTTTAATTTGGTTTCCCTTATATATATCTTCCACGAATCAATGACATGTCTGTCATGTTGGATGTGCTAGCTTCATTATAACATGAATCACACATTTCCATCTTTTCTAGATGACATTGGAATAAACTGTGATGGATCTTGGCATTATCTTTAAATACATTCTTTTTAGTACCTAATAATTTCCCTAAACTTTTGCTTTCAAGAGTAGTTGGATGATTTTTTTTTTATAATGTCGATAGATTAATAGTTTTTACATGTGTATTTTGGTGTGGCAAAATCTTGTGTGTAAAAGATTTGTAGGTTGGTCTTTATGTGGTAGAATTTCAGTAACAAAATCTTGGCTAATACAGCTTCTGCCCTGCAAATATGTAACAGCATTTTCTTCTGGAAATCTCAATGGGCTAGCATATTAGCACCAGGAATATGATCGTACTTTAAAATCAAATCTATTTACTATATCCTTCTTTATGTACTGAACAATCTTACAATATCTATTCCATGAGCAAAATTTGATACATTGTGCTAACGTGTCAATGGTTGTACTGTAGACATTGGCACTTGTCCTCATAATGAAACTAGAGCTGATTCCCAAATATAGAGATACATCATTATAAGTTACGAACCTGTTTACTTGAATCTGTCCTTAACACTGCAAGTGTCATAGTCTTACAAAACTTTGATTTTTTTTTGTACACATAACGTTTATTTAAAAATAGTCTCTGTGCAAATTATAATTGCTTTAAAATGTAAGCAAAATATTCAGTCTCATATTCATGATCTGCTATCTTCAGGTGGCCACATTATAGTAAGAGTTTGGGAGGAGGGAGACTATTGATTTCTGTTTCTTTTTTTAACTTTCTGAATAACTGACATATTATTGTAGTAAAACATATGTAGGGTCAATTCATGC
This sequence comes from Strix aluco, assembly GCF_031877795.1. NCBI lineage: Eukaryota > Metazoa > Chordata > Aves > Strigiformes > Strigidae > Strix > Strix aluco. The sequence goes on from NC_133931.1 coordinate 47,570,444, forward strand.
TGAATAGTTATTAGAAACCATGATAACAAAAGTCATTACACTGCAGTTCAGTTTTGACAGTAAAATTTCTGCAACATTATCACAAATCCTCATGCATTAGTGCAATGATCCTTACTATAGTTTCATATTAGAATCAAAAGACTACTGTAGCATGCTTGATACAAAAAGTCATGCAAGTCAAGTGAAGTTCTTTTATGCTTTTATAGATAACATATTTTCATGTCTTTCTTATGCATGTATCTGACTCTGAGCCCTCTTGGATATTTCTGCCTTTAATATATTGCTCATCTGGGATATAAGTGTTTTAAAAATAATGTCCCTATTTAGAAAGATCAAATAGCATATGAAGTAAATCTGACAATGGGCACATGTCAATTTAGGCAATTAATTCCTTCTGATTTTCTTGTTCCCAGTCATTGACCTAACTGAAAAAAAATATACTTTTCCCATATAAATAAAAAGTCATTTCTGTCTCTAAATTGTGTTTTTGGTTAGTCAGTTTACTTATCTGAAGATCCTGGATTGCTTCATGTCTTCACAAGGCTAATAGTGAAAGCAAGGACAAGATTATGGCAAAAAAATGTCCTCCCATTACTTACAAATCTTAAATGAAAAATAAAACAGTCAAGAATTCAGTGTGAAACAAATTAAAACTATCATATAAAAAAATATCAGACTTTTTACCTGTTTCTAACTTAAATGTTTAACCAGCTTTCAGAGGTGTTTTGATTAGGAACAGAAACACATAATGGAGCTGACATTTGTTCTTTACCAGTATAGCAAGACTAGATATTAGCTAGTAAGCAAAAATGTGTCATTTACAGTATTTTTAACTGAGGCTTTTTCTGCCTTTAGACTGACACTATTGTAAGTTGACAGAATAGCCAGTTTCATATGAAAACATGAGGGAAAAAATGTATCTTCAGTAAAATTTTTGTTATGCAAATTTACTATTCTCAGTGCTAATTATATTTAAACAATGTAAACATCAAGTTAATGTTATAATTAAATTTGAATCAATAACTCAATAAGTTCAAATGACTTGATCAGAAAATTAATACAACAGGCAGACAAATCAAATTATTAGTTTGATAGCAATAGGAAGCTATTGAGCTAATTTATAGAGAAGTCAGTCTCCTTTACATATGCATCAGCCATATCAGCGGCTAGTCAGGTGGCAGTTTTGTTGCACAGGAGAACAGTTCTGCAGTTGCAGAACACAGTGAAGTCTGTAGGACTTAGGTGTTAGTTAGATCCTTCCAGTCTCCCAAAAGAAGATGTCCCATTACAGGAAGTGAAATCTCTTTTTCTAAAAGAAATATAGAAATCTGATAATTCATTTAGGCATTTATTTTTAAAATTGAGTGTTCTTTAATGCCTGGAGAGAAAAAATGAGGAAAAAGTGCTTTTTTTCCTGCATGGTGGTAGATATTTTCATGATACTTAGCCCCTTTTCTACCTCAATACCACCTGTGGTATTAAGACAACTAAGATGAATCAGAATATTCCAAGTAGTTGTAATGGCTCAAGTTTCTTACAGTACACAGTCTTTAAACAGAGGGGTCATGGATGTTAAGCACAAATCTTGATTTCACAAAGCCAGCAAGTTTGACTGCAAGTCAAATATTCCTCCAGTGCTGTATTGACAGGAGTTGATGCTGAGGAGGTTGTGATGTCTGCTTTTGAGTTAAGGGGTATCAGGCAATAAAAAAAAAATATCTTTTGTAAAAGATCAAATAATTTAATCAGTAAATTTTTTTTCATGGCAGAATTGCTGCATATCAGTAACTTCACTTAGACACAAAAGATCAAAGAAATGTGTGAGCTCAGTTCTTCCACTAGCAGCTTTTTACCTTAAAGCATAAATTCTACCTTTAATTAAAAAGAATCATTGTTTGTTTTTTTTTTTCCCCACATCCATATGCTTCTTCCAGACTCTACTCAGCACAGAATGAACAGAATAGGAAAACACAGACTGGGATTAGCACCTCTTTTTTGCTAACCATCTGTGGAAAAGAGATGGACATCGTTAGCACTTCTACTATTCAATTGCTTCTAACAAGTACATAAACATTAATATGCCTGTATGCACAAGTTGCAGGAAACACCTGGTATGAGGCTGATCAGTTAGTCAGCTGGTGGATGTGATCATCTGTCTTGTTTCATGTATCCATGAAAATATTGTTTAACTAGGAGACAATTTTGGGCAAGTTTTGCAACCCACTTGCCTTAGGAAGTAAACCTTGCCCTGATCCCATTTTCTGAGATTTTTGTAGTGAGAAATCTATGTACGTGTGCTGACTTGCCCCTAATATAACACTGTTTTGTTCTGTAACACTTTACAGAGATGTTAGAATTATTACCGAGTCACAAATTTATTTAATCAAAAAAAGGCAGAATCAACAGGCAGAATAGCTTCCATTATTAAATCCCCCCCCTTTTTTCTTTAAGGTTTTTACTTACTTTCTCTTATTTACACATAAAGTAGCCAGGCTGAATGGTGGCAGAGTAGTATACAACTTCCTGAGGAAAAGTTCAAAAGTTCAAAATATGTCCATATCTTATTTTATCTACTTTACATATTCATTTTTAGCCACATGGATTAATAGTTTGAGATTTACATTCTTACTAGCTACATAAATTCACGTTCATTCACATTTACTTCAAATTTACATTAAGAGCATCATTAAGGTCACAGTGTTATAGCTCAATTTTGCAAATACTTTATAAAAATATTTGGTGTCAAAATAGCTTGACTTAGCATTTAATAACTGACCAAAAAAACTTGCAGCAAACAACCAAATGCTCTAAATTAATAACAATCATACTTTTGCTTTCCTTTTTATGTCATAAACAAAGTTATTAGAATCTTTCAGGATTATAAAGCACACCTACACTGTAACTCATCCCAAATACCTTACTAGGGGCACTTACGTTAAAATCTTATTAGGCCTACATTTTCCATGCTTGTATGCTTGAAAAACTTTAAAATTCTTAATAGTTTAACATATAAGATTAATGCACCTTGTTATGCAAACTGTTATTCTAGAAGCTGGTAGAAACTTTGTACTGCACCTTCTTAAACCTTTCTGCTCAGAAAGGATTAAAATAGCATAAATCAGCAAGAATAGTCTCAACTAGAATTACCTGGAAAAAGTTTGACAAAACAATTCTCAATTGACTGTGTTGAATGTCTCTGTGTATTTATGCATACTCGGAACCAGCTCTGTGAAGATACAGCTCCAGGACCTCTGCTGGAACCAAAGCTTTACTAGCTGTAGCCCATGGAGCTGAGGCAACCAGCTTGCAGTTTTTATGTCAAAACCTCTCTCTGAAGTTTGGGTAACTCCCAGGAGCACTGTCCCACACCCAGTGAGGCAGATTGTGGCAGACATAGTATTTGAGGAGTCTGAGGACAGCAATTTGCCTGATAGTTGTAAAGATAGTTGGGAAAGACCTATGGTATGCCAGGTGTCCAGATTTCTTGAGTGACACTTGTCATAGAGATGGGAAGTCTAGATGTCATAACACCTTTTCATTCTAACAATCATTATTCTTTTCATTTTTCATTACTTCCCACAAATTTAGATCACTTATGAAACTGTTATAATGCTTGAATCAACCAGAGATCTCAGGGAAAACATTTCATCATAGAAATACTATATGTTGGTATTTCTGGGGAAAAAACAAAAAGGTATTCCAAGCTTTTGATTTCACAAAAAATTTTTTTTGCATTTCCTTTCAATTGGAATGGGAAAAAAAATTTCCAACAATGTGCTGGCCAGCTCCAATCCGACTACACACTCTATAATTTACAGTAATTATCTAATTAATTTACTAGAGGATTCATAAAGGAAGACATTTATGTGGAGAATGTAATTCTATGTAAGCAACCATCTCAAGGAAACTATTATCGCTATCAGCAGTCTTTTTTTGTTCAAGCTTGTCCACATAGATAATACCCCATCTTGTGAGAAAAGCAGGTAGAATTGACATCTCATGTGTTGAGGACAAGAAATATTATGAAAAGTGACAGCACTATGGCTACCAGACATGTTAATGGCTAATCTTAAGATTAACTTAAAAAATTAGAGGTGACTTAAATAGAAATTTAGAGTGAGAAGGCAGAATCACTTTATCCTTTGAAACAGTATGGAAAGAAATTGATGCATGCTATGAATCACATCAGTTTTCCAAATCGGTCATTTTCACAAAGACACAGAAAATAGGCTAATACAGATTTGGTTGAAGGCCTCATTAGCATTATGACAACAAGGTGCAAGATCTTATGAAAAATACCTATCTCACAACAAAGAGTAACTAAATGGATTAGACTCTTTTGCTATATGTCATACATCAATCTGTTCTGGCATTCAGTGCTCCACTTCAGAGTGATCCACCTTCATTGTGTATCACCAACCATGGCCTATTTTGGAGATAATATTATCACTATTGTACATTAAGAGCTGTTTAGCTTCACATCTGAGCATAAGAATGAAGGGCTGCAAGACTGTGCAAGAATAGCTCAGTAATGTCGACGGGCATCTTAACCCTGTTAGATATTTAACTGGCCACCATTGCAAGCATCCATGGAATTGAGAAGAGAACATACTAAGAACAGATATGCCATTCTGCTGTCCCAGCAGTCTTGAAATTATTAATGTTGAGATTCAAACAAATCACTCTCCATAGGAAGGATGGCAGAATCAGGGGTGTTTCCCTTGACAATAGCAAGGCAACAAGGCAATAGATCTTGGAAAGCATTACATTAACAAGCTGAGGGCGGGGGGTGGGGGGGGGCAGGGGGCGGGCGGCACAGTAAGAGCATATTGATTTGTCTGGAAGGAATAGATGAAAAAAGAATTTTTTTGTTATCATGTGTCTCCTCAGCTTCCTGATGAAAATCCCTGACCTAAGAGAACAAGAAGAAAAGGTATAAAAACAGGAAGGAGTTCATCGTGTTTTGGTCTCCCAGTCAACCATTTACTGACAGTGCTTTTCTTACTATGTGTAAGATTAGCCACTAAGATCTATTTTTAAAATGTGGTGGGCCAATAAAATATGAAATCACAGATCTAGAGAACAGAGTGGTCTGAAACGTGTCCAAAGCCCCTGATTTTGAAGTGGCAGAGAAGCAAAGAGGAGCTTGATGTCCTGCCATTGCCAGTGCAGGACCAGTTCAAGCCTTTGCTAGAGAAACTTATGCCAAAGTATCCAAGTACTGATGTCTCCCAAGAACAGTAAAGGCTTGAAGGAGAAGACAGTTAGATGGGTCCACAGAAGAAAAATACAAAATTACTGATATTGCTGATATTGATTCCTGTCAGTAAAACAATGTCTGGTGGGAATGAGGGGACCTATCATGCCGTTCTGATGCCTCCACTGTCTCCTAGTGACAGTGAATCAAATTCCTTTTCAGTTTTAGCTGTCTGTGTCACTGGCAATTATTTACCATGCTAGGAACTTTGTTCCTGCTCCCTTGGGAAATTTAAAAGTAGTATCTAATGATGGTATCTCTGAGGTTGAAGTGTCTGGACTGCCGCATTAGTGAGTCAGCTGCACGATTACATTACATTACATTACATTAACTGTAATTATTTACAAGTAAGTAAACTGTAGAAGAGGCTGGAATAAAAGGTTATGCTAGAAAAGACTTGGGCATTCTTTTGTAATCTGGCTGTATTGCCAATGGATATAGCAGAGCTGTGCAAGTCAATTTTTACTTAGAAACAAATATCAAAAATTCTTCAAATTTGTTTCAGGCTAATCTAAAACTTAGATTTTCAGAATTTTGGACAAATGCAAAAAAAATATTATAGGTTGGAGAAAACAAAAGTTTAGTTTCTGAAAATTATCAGTTTCTTTTGGTTAAAAACAAAGGATATTCAGAAACCAGTGGGTAGATCTAGAGAGGGCATATTTTTCAGCAAGTGGAGATGGAGTACTTCCCCACATAAATGTCAGTTATTCAGATGCTCAGTATCCTCCCAGGTTCAAGTATCCCATTAATATAGTTGGAAATAAAATTCCCTCCTTTCCCAAGAACACCTGCCTGAATGACCACGTTACAAATTATCCTTGGCTAAGTCTGTCTTGGTTTCTCACTGTATTGTCACACACTGTGAATAATTAGTTTTGAAGGAGACAAAAAGGATGAAATAGTCATTAAGGTGTTCATCTAACAGTAGAACCTTGCTCTGAAATAAATTTTGAGTAAATTATGCTAAAAGAAGTAGTTTCATCAGTGATGCTGAAGGAAGTAACCCCACAGTAATGTAGGTCCCAGACCTGGACATACTACTGAACGGTATGACATATTCTCTCAAATCTCTGCTCTAAATGAGGCAGTGAGAATGTGAATTTGAGTCTTCCACTTCTTCAGGACCCTTAACTCTGTGGAGTGAAGTCCCTCCATGATTTTCAGGGTTCAAGCTTTTACCCCTTCACATTACTGTATGTCCGGGGACTTCCAAGGCTGCCAGCAGTTACTGCAAGCCACTCCTGCTTCTTCCGTACTCTTGTTCCTACCTGGCCTGTGTAGTACGGATGGAAGTTTTTTCCATACTCTCTGGATACAGTGAGGATATGGTGGGATACTGGAACACTTGTTAAGGTATCCCAGAGGCTTGGTTTTTAGTGTCATTCCCCCTTCAGTGAAGAGTACTTTTGCCCAGCTCTTCTAAATTTTTCTTGTCTGAAATTTGGTTGAGTCTGTAAGAGTATGCATTCAGAATATAAAAAAAAGACAGCACAGATATAAATAATGTTTACTAAGAATAAAAGAAAACCGAGTTTTACTCTATGCTGCAAATATATGTCAATTCCCTTATTCAACTAGCTTTCTGCTTCCCTCTGAATAAGGTGGTTGTCAGGGTTTTAGATTTTGTGAATGTTCCTGTCCCTTAGTGTACTACCTTACACGCTAGTCACTCTCATCTTTCAAAATTTCTAGGAGGTCTAGATGGGTTTAATATTTTCCTTGAAACTAGCAGAACATATAACCCAGGAGAATAAGTGAAGGTTTATTAGAATAAGCTTCTTTCTGTACCCAGAATTTATGTTATATACTTAACTGGTTAGTTAACAATCCTTTGCTTCAATGAGGTATGAAACTCTTGCATCTCCCTTTGGTGGCTATTTGACATTTTTCAGCAAGGATATATCTTTCAATCAACCTGGGTTGCTATGTCAACCTTCAAATTAAAAAAGCATACTGACACATAAACAGTTAAGTTATCTGTAGCCTATTGCTACTTCTTGGTTGAAATCAGACATGATGGCAGTGAGCCACTCTGTTGTGGCAATGGTTTTGGAGTGAGTGATCCCCAGCTCCTTTGGCAAACTGACACAGTACAGGAGAGGTGAGAGACAGCGGAAGTGTCAACACCAATTTGAGGTCAGAAAGGACTGAAGGAGGATGCAGAATTCCACCACAACAAGTGGCCCACTGAAGATACTCATAAGTGTAGATATTAGCCACCTCTCATAGAGCCATTCAGAGGACAGTTCCATGAAAACTTCATCAAATCTAAATTATTTCGGCTGCAGTCAGGCTCCTCCCTCGTGCTGGCGTGCTGCCTGCACTGGGCACCAGCTTGGAGAGCTGATAGGACAGAACCAGCTTTAACTGCAGCCACATCTATACCCTAAATGACATCTTTGCCAACTCACTTGCTTGCATGTCCCCTGTGCAAGACAAGTGGGGGACGCATTGCTGGGCATCAGGTAGATGCTGGCACCATCACCACTCTGGCTGATACCTTCACAAACTGCTGTGGAGCTAAAACTTCACATGCTCTCTCTCATACCTCTTTTTTAAATAGCACATATATAGCCTTTTTCATAGAGCAGTGTTGATAGAAATTTTCAATCTGACCTACCAAGTATACTCAAAAAGTATAATTCCATCAATTCTGAAAGAAGACACAAAGATCTCTTTACATGTCTTGGTTATAAAGTTAATATGGGATTAAAATATATGTCAATTTGTCCTAAAACAAATAATCTTAGAGCTGAGTCTGAGTGTTCCCTGAAGAATTTTAGGGTTGTATTAAGATAAATATTTTATTAGAAGTTAAACCGAAAGAATATAAGGCAAACCACTTTTCCTTGCTTGACTGAAGGAATTATATCTAATGCCCTGATCGAAGAGGTCTGTGCAATATGTTCTTGCCACAAGACAAAGACAGAAATGAAACAATGACCTAGGCTAGCAATTCACTTCTCTAGGGAGCAGCTGTAGCACATTGATTCATGCTCTTGGGTATGAATCCCTGCAAATCACTAGAGATAAATCCAGGTTTTAGGATCTGTTGGAATAAATGCATCATATAAATATCTTAAAGTTACCTACCCCCTTTAAAAAAAAGAGTATTCACAGTTTTTGAAAAGAATTTGCTGAATTGAAGAGTGAATGAGTGAATGAAAAAAAGAGGGTGGGAATGAGGAATTATATTAGGAGAAAGCACCAGAACTGTTCTAATTTCCAGAGGTAAACTGTGTTGATGCAGATTTACTATCCATTTCCCAGTAACCAAATATAATTTTGTTACTTCTAATATGTTTTACCACTAAATCTACCCATTCTTGACATTGATTTCAGTGCAATTTGTGTAATAGGTCAAGTAAAGTGGTGCTTATTGACTGCTGATTGTATACGTTTTTCCACCTGAAGTGTTATTGTTAATTGACGTGCTCTTTCATTTTCCTGAGATAATTTTCACTCTATTTGAATAACTGCCTGAAATTCCCCCTTTGTAAACTAGGTGTCTTTCATGGCAAATATCAAATATAGTTTTGAAAATCAGATACATTACAGACAATAATTCATTCCTTCAACAACAGAACATTAAAATAATCAGATTCAAGCTAGTTTGTCAAACATAATTTACCTTTAGTGAATATATGCTGTCTGCCCCTAACTAAATCACCCATTTCTAAATGTCTTGTAATCTTGTCCCATACCATTATTTCTGGTAATATTCTTGCAAAAGAATTCTGGCCAACGCTAATGGCCTGAAGTTTTCTGAATAATTCTTTTTGTCTTGACATACTGCAGAATGCTCTACCTCTATTCCTAGGGGACTACAGATCTTATATTGCCAGACTCTTTATCTCAATTCTTGGAGATTACAGAATTATAAGGAAGGCTGTCTAATTATGGCCTGTTGCTTTCTCTTATGAAGCTTTTTTCTTGTATTTCAAATGTTGCCTTCAGAAATTTTTTTTTGTAATTATGAGCATGGTAATATGGGTGGTACTTACCTCTCTGATGTCAGGGATGCATACCTAGTTTCCTTCAGCCAATGAGAGCAAATTGGCTGTAGTAGCACATCAGAAACCAACCCAAACATCATTTAAAAAATAGCAATCTGATTTCTGCATTGGTGGACTTGCAGATAATACAAGTTTCCTCTTGTTCTTCTATTGAGAAGTCCAGTGTCGATCCCTTTATGATCCCACTTGTTTGCTGTAATTGATTCCAAATGTGTGTTCTCCATTTCTAAGGTTCTCAAAACAGCTGTATGAAGACATCAACAAAGACCCCAAGAAAGGCCATCTTGGGTGTGCATCTTCCTCCAGATCCACTGAAATAATGACTACTTTTTGTCATCCACCCAAGTACTCTCCTTTCCCAGCACTCTCCACAGTACCCTATGATTCTTGTGTTTCCCCTGCATACTGGGATCCCAGCAATACTCCTTTCTGGGTTACTTCTAGGAATAAAGTGACACAGCCAGGCATCAAACCTCTCACTGTCTCTCTCATTCTGTGGCAGACATAGAAGGCAATTATCCACTATAATTAAAAGAAAAAAAAAAAAAAGAATTGAAATCTCACGATTACGTAGTCTAAAATAAGACTTATACAAAGGATTATTCTCTGACTATGAATGACTTGCAAAACGTGTTTTTAGATCTATGAGCTTTGTCACTGCTCTTGTCAAGGTCTGGAAATGCTTCCCAGAGTCCACACCACAAGGGAAGCACCTTCCTGGGTACCTGCATCTCTGATACAGCCTTCAGAGGGCATGCAGCTGCCACAAGCCTAGTGAAAACTCAGGGCAGAGGAGTGGTACCTGGTAGCTTTTTAAATCTCTTGGCCTTAAATGACTGTGAACACTGCACCATTTCGGTGCAAAGGCCAGGCTAGTTACTTTAAAACAGTGCTGAAAATAATCCCATCCTACTGGTAATTCTAATCCCCAAGTTTTCATTCTACTGCAAGACATTTGTCAGGAATTGTATAGACTTATGCTACTCTAATAGTTCACTACACCAAGGTCTTGGCCGCACCAAAGATGCTCTGTAGGCATCCTACATTCTCCTTTGTCATTCCCCATCTCCTTGCTCTGCTTTCCTTAGGCCAGCTGAGTACATAACACACAGCATACACAGATAGCTCTGTGTGGACTTCTCTAAAGAAGTGGATTTGCACAGGTGAAACTGGAAAACCCTCAGGGGACCTAGGAGGGTTGTGACGAAGTGTCCTCCAGCCTGATTTGCTGAACAACTGTTGTTGGTAACAGTTAAGAAAAAAAGTACTTTTTATTTGTATACTCTGTACACTTGACACCAAAGTCAATGAATGATATGAAATATTGACTCGCTATGTTATTTTCCAGAGAATTATTATTTACAGTATTAGTGAACTACTGTCCTTTGTGGATCTGATTCAAACTGCAGTTTTTATAGAACAGAGGAAAACTTCCTCATCTTGAGACATAACAAAAGCAAACTCACATCCACTCCTTGCAGAAATCTCTATCATATTACACAAGCTAATAAGCAAATGTTTGGAAGGTATGTTTCTCTGGCACCATATTATACATGTAAATGATTTCTATTATTTTCTTCCTATGTGTATCTGAAAACAAAACCATATACTATGTAATACTATATGTGTATATATATACAAGCTTTCTAGAGATTATATTCATTTCAGACATCAAATTCAAGCTAAGCAAAATGTCAAACTTTGTTTACTAATTTTGTACTTATCTTTTCTTTTAATATCCTGTCTTGGTTCTCTAGTTATAACGTAGATGCACCTAAAGTTCGCTAGAAACATTTGCCATTAGCTTCTTCTAAAAAAAATTAAATTTGAGGATAATCCTACCTCCAGAGCTTATTCTGTTCCTGGCCATTGACTGTGACAGTGAAAGGCTCATCTGAAAGCAGTGGAGCATCCCATCTAAAAGCATAAAACATATTACATTTCATGAAAAAGCTAATTCAGATTGTTTAATTCTGGTAATATTGCCTCTGTCACCTTCAAAATCAAAATGTTCTTTCCTGTTATTATAAAGAAAACAACCAAATTGCTTAAAAACCCATTTGAATACACAGCTGCCTTATGTTGCATACTAATTTGATTAAAAATGCTTGTGCCTCACCAGCATTTTTTACATAAAACACACTGGTGAATTTAACAAAGAAATATAAATATATTTTAGCAATTTTTGATGATAGAGTATGCTACAGTGTCCACAATACCCCTGGACCGAACAAAGATCTCAATGCAGTATTGGAAGATGCTAAACTGAATGTCTTGCTGTATTTGTTTGCTCAATGCTTTGGGCACTGTGCCAACCTCATTGCGAATAACTGCATTAGTCAAGTGTATCCAAATTATTACAACACAGCGTCCATCCCAGTTATTGCTGTTGAAGCATTTTCTGAATCTTCACATCACGAGAAACATTCATTTGAGGGGAGAGCTTTGCATAAATTCAGGACAATCTTAATTTTAGACAGAAAATCTTAACATCTTTACAAGTTGCTTGTTATTCCTACGAAGAATAATTAAGAAGTAATTGCACTACTTTTGTTTTCCTATTATGAACACCTTGTCTAAAGTGGGGAGCTGCCGTGGCAATGGAATGAAGAAAAGAGGAGCCAGAACAGGATTCATTGCATTTATTTTTGAGCTGATAGAAATAAGTCTTATCAATACTCATCTCACCTTCTTCTGTCTTCACTCTACCAGCTTAACTCCTTAATTCTTGATCTAGATGATGATATTGCAATAAGTCTTTGTGGATTTCTGTTTACCATGCTTTTATAAGAGAGATGGCACATGGTATGTACTTTAATCTTTTCTCTCCTAGAGGAGATCTTCCTCCTAGTGCAGAGATGTCCAATTTTACTCACCATAGCAACGCTCATGCTAAAGTACATCTGCAAGCTACAGAACATGAATGTCCCCATGTCCCTACCTTTTCACTTCAGGATAGCTCAGGTCAAGGTGGTCAGATGGGGTCCAAAACAACTGAGCAATATTGACCTTTGCAGCTCTTGCTGGCTCACTTCTCCCAGTTGGCAATATGCTTTACTATGCAATTTCCAGCTCAGCATAGCCCTAGTCATGAGGTATAGTTCTGACAGGAGAGATGTATCGGAGCTGCTTGATAGCCACACGTCATTCACGAGATGCAGTCTGATCGTTCCCATCATACACAGCTGGGCTGGCAAGGCAAAGAAATCTCCCTCCTCCTTGGTTTGGAATTGGTGTTTTGCTTCTCTTACAGTGGACAGCAGTACTTTTTTTTCATTATCTAGCACCAGTGAAACAAGATTTCAAACTGCCACATTAGTGATATGTCTTTAAGCTTTTGTTCTGGACACCAAGTCCATCAGTGGTCTGTATTTTATTAAGTCCCTTAGTGAAAATTCCAGCCTCTTGTACCAGCGTATATGGCTGAATTTGTGTAGCTGGTAGTTTTCTCTGGTGCACTCTATTGTCCAGGAAAGTGTATATTATCATGCCATAAAAGTCTAAATTATCATCTCCTAAACTCAGTTAGAAGTAGGAAGTTGCAATATTTTTTTAAAATCTTTGACATTATATTGAAAAGTAAAAATCTCTATAAATTTCCTATGAAAGAAAGTTTTTCAAGCCATTGACTTTGAAATTCTGACATTTTTCTTTTTCATCATACGAAAACCATATTTTGACATAGACAATATATTGCAATGTTGCATTTAGAATATATTATTACATTAAATGTGGTATGTTCATGTCAGTGTTTTCATACACTGTACTAACTCATAATTAATTTAAGAAACAGTAGAGACAATAAAGTTTCAGAAATTATGAACATTGAATGAGAAAGCAGAAATGGCTTTTGGAAATAATTTCCTGTAAAAGAAATCCTATAATACAATGAAATCTTGCAAGAATTCTCCTTTGGTGGAAAACTGAAATTTTAAATGTTCTTCCATTTATTTTTAATAACTGCCAATTACGCTTTTTTTTTGCTGCTTTTAATAATAAATAAATGTTGATTTTACAGTGAAAAATATAAATAACAAAATATTGTAGAAACTTAAGCCACTGCCTTCTGTATCAACTCCAGAACATTTTCAGAAAATGTTTCCTCTTTGCCTTTCTAGGATCAGTACAAAATTACAAGTTTTAATGGCAAACTACCATACACACGTTTCCTCAAGAATAAAGTGGTCCTGATTTTTGACACATGAACAAGTTGTTGTCCATCAGCTGCAGAATGGTAACTGGGTGCACAGTTCTGCAAATAGCAACATGTACGAGCAATATGGTAGATTATCCTACCATGAGTGAGGGATTTGTGATTTCCCAGTCAGGTGTGGATGCACCTGCAATATGGATAGATGGACAGAATTTATGCAGATATGCAAACCATTTAACCAGAGGCATAAATACCATGTCTTGAGGTGCTCTTGATAGGTCTGTATAGGCTTTTAAGCTACACCATAGTATTTCTGTGACTGCCTTAAATTATCTTGCATTGAACACTCGTTACAGAGTAAAAGAATGCACAGCAACTAAATGACAGAGCAGCTGATGCATGGTAACCTTTTCATGTGTCAAAGCCCTCTGACAACTTGAGTTTTACATATGCTTTTGGATTTTTTACATTAAATCATCAGTCTGCCAATGTTGTTCCCAAGTCAAAAAATTATGCTGTTGAATGATCAGAGACTTATTTTATTTGGTCAAGAATGAACATTTCTGCAAGTTTCTTAGATTTTTGTAAGGCTTTGGGGAAAGAATTAAAGGTGGAGCTGTTTTATCATGAAGAATAGCTGAGTTTTGTTTCGCATCAGATTATACTATGGTGATGCCACTGATACATGCATGTTTGAAAACAATTGCTCATTCAACAAGAGCTTGGTCTACTTTAATAGCTTCCCTGAGCAATCTGAAGTTCTGTATGTATGCTTGTTTAACTCTTTAAACATAGTCTGCCTGTCTCCCGGCTGGTTAATAATATCAGGTTTTGTATATGAGCAGAAACGTCAGAGTGACTAAGGCAGCCATACCCCTTTAAGTTCTCTGAAGCACTGAGGGTGCGCATACTCCCCAGTGGTGGTGTGTATGCACACTTTACTCAGTTGTACCGGGAAGGCAGGCGGCGATGATAGCCTTTGTGTCAGAGATCAGATCTGTGAGACACACAGGTAGAATGCAGATAACCAGCTTGCTTTCATGTTAACATTTTGTCATTCATCGAGACGCTTGACATTACTTTCTACCATTTGGAAGATGCTATATCCACCAGATATTTCAAATTACATTTTTTCTTTTTTGGGGGAGGAACAAAGGCTTAGGATAATTGATTTCTCCCTGCTGCCATGTGGAGCATCCTGTAAAAGGGATTATCTTTGATTTCCTTAGTCAATATTTTGTGAACATATTTTCTTCCCAGAAAGGAGGTGTTGTGTAGAACAACAGAGACCACAAAGACATAAGCCTATATCTCCTTGCAAAATTATTTCATCTGCTATACCTCTGACATATGTATACAGGAACACATAGCAGCATGAAGGAGAGTTAATTAAAGATACTAAATCAATGTACATATGATAAAATATGTTCCCCTTTCCTTCCTCACCCATTTTCTTCCATTTAGATGCAAGGTGATCAAAGTATAGCAAACAAGCCATTAAGAGAATTCTATGGTACTTGAAAGATCTTTAGCTACTCTGAACCTCTGTGTGAAACCCAGATTCCTGCAGCCATAATTTCCTTTCAGAATTAAATGAAGAGACAGTTCTAGTTCAGAATTATAGCTAGAATGCTGTAATTTTCCAAAGTATTGCCCATGATCATTAAAAGTACTGTCAGCCACTGAATAGTGACTGACAATCAGTTCAGTGAAGTCCAGCTGCTGCTTTAAGTCTGATATTGGAACATGCGATCTGGGACACTGGGGCAGCTACCCTGCAAGGGTATTTTATTAAATTAACAGTAGTGAATGGTGCATAAAATTGTCACTAAGATAAATTTATTATAGTATGATTTTATTCTCACATTATTCTGTATGGGGTGCTACCCCAACAGAGTTTCCAATTCAATAGTACGCCTGAAGCCAGGGGTTTTATCAGCAGTGTATCAAAGGGTGTCTGGCTCTCATTCATATATAATTTACTCTTATTACACGAGATATTTCTATTTTTCTGCACTAACAGTTGTATATTTTCTAATGAAGGTTTAAATCAACTGGGAACCAGGGTATAAATAGAGTTTCAGTATTTTGTGCCAAATATGGATTGTTTGTCTTCCTGTTAGTTATGGATTGTGAGTGTATTATTGCTGAAGGAAAATTTTTGGGTTTTTATTTTTCTTTCATGTATTTATTTATAATTTAATATAAATTATAGGAACTTTTCAAGTGTTCAAAATTAATTATATCATTTAGAAAAAATGTCTGAGATTATGAAGAGAAATGTATGAGCCTACCTAGCCTGCCCAGGTCAGCTTTGTTCTTTATTGAACTTGTGATAGTAACTCTGACAGTGTCCTGATGTTTAGTATTTACTAGCTGGATCTAGATAAGAGCTGAATAACTACATATATTCAAGATTCCATAATGAAATTTTCCTCTCCTGATAATACTCTCTTCAAAGTTTGGAAGTTTCTCCAGAGATAATTTTAAATTGTGTCACCTCAGCTGGAAGTGTAGAGGAGTTATTCTAATGCCTACAAAGCCCGTTCTTCAGCATTTTCCAAGCAAAAAAAATTTAACAATACTGTTATAGAAGTCCCAGCAAACACAGATCTTTGTTACCCTTTGATCTGTATATTATTCTCCTAAACACGCCCACCATTGTATGTATAAACATGTCAATAATATTAAGTCAGCTGCCTCCTAAAAGTGTGTTGCCGTTATCAAAAGAGTCTGTGAATGAGCTCAGAAAGCAAATTACATTTGTGAAAAGTATTCTGGATTAAATAAATATTTAAACGAGCTGAGTGTAGCTGGTTAAGAAATCTTTTTCCTTGAAAAAATGACAGGTTTTCAGAACTAAATTCTTCACAGGACTTTATTTAGAAGCTTTAACAGGAGCATGCTCTGAGGACCTTGGTCAGTATTTCCACTTATCTTGGGTTGCTTAAACCCAGTTTGGACTGGGGTCTTCAGCATCTGTCTCAAATAATCCAGATGGATTTTCTAAGGTCACACTATTCAATGTGTATGGTTAGATTTTCATCATTCTCTTCTGTTGAAGCTATACTGGTGACTTTGTAATGCATGAAAATATCCATGCCTGCTCTGAATTAATGCAGAACAGAGAACCTTAGCTTTGATCTTCAACCTTCAGATGAGTGCCATAGCTGCCTGGGGGTTGACTTATGGCACAAGAGAACCCTTCTGTTACCCTCACTCACTGGTTTTTCACATGTCACCCTCGTATGAAACAGGAGAATGTTTGAAATTGGGAATAAGCTTGTGGCACAGGAGGATTCTTTCCTGCGCATATCTAATGCTAAGTTTTACTTAAGATCAAAGGCCACCCTTTTTTAAATGTAAATATTGTATTTTTTTTCTGTCTATGTATACTTTTAGAAGAAATTAACATTTAAAAAGCTTCTCGGTAGCTCTGCACGTCAAACATTAAAGTTTAAACACTTAAGAGTATTCATCAGTGCAACTATTTTGCTGAAGTGATAAATATAATTTAAAGGAATATATTCAAATGAAGGCTATCATACAGGGTTGCTATCAATTTTTATATAATGAAAGAGATTAAATGAATCCTTGCTAATGCATTATTGGTATGTGAAGAACAAGAAGAAACAAATCACACCCATTTTCCCACTTAATTATTGTGCTAGACACTCATTGTCATATCATTGACCTATTTGGTCATGCCCAAGTTAATCATGCCTGAACCTTTTCCCAGTGGGAAATAAGCTTCTTCACTTCCTGTCTTGCAGGAATATCAACTAAAACTCAGTCACATATGCCCATAGTCTGATCACTGCAGCCCACCGTAACTGTCGTCTCCAGCAGTGAAACTGCAATCTGCGGCGTGCCCGTGAGAGTCGGTGTCAGAAACCCATCACTTCCTGTGTGCCTTCGTTCAACTCCGTTCAATCACTTACTACATTAAATTATACCAACCTCTGTTTGTAAAAGTGTTCCCCTCCTTTTTTCCTTTTTTTTTTTTTTTTTTTGTTGTTGTTTGCAGGGAACTGTTTTGTCACACTGAAATAGAGTTTATGTGCAGTGACAGCCTAATAAGCCAGCAACTTTAGTCGCTTATTAAAGTCAAGCATGTGTCTTTGTTTCATGTTGCTAATGATGTGGAACCGTGGAGGCCCGAGTATATTTCGTCTGGACGGTGTGGGAGCGAATGCTGAGAGCTCATTACTTGGCTCCCCATTGGAATCCTGCAGGCTTCTGCTCATTGAGGAGACTGTGGGGGCTTTGACAGAATTATTATACTGAATATTTTTAGACTCATTAACTATATCACCAAAGCAAAACATCTCTTCCTTAGATGCAAATGGCTGCAGCTACTGTGGCTTTGCTTTAGTTATTGCAGAAAAAAGGATGAAGCTTGAAAACATCTTAGGAAAAGGATTTTCATGCCCGAATGTTTGAATTTGTAACTTATATTGGGAATGTGTAAGCCTTTTTTACCACATTTAAGCCACTCATGTCTAAGTGCCATTTAAAAATGCATATATTCAGTTTCATGTAGTAAGCGGTGCTCAATCTTTTAAATTTAGAAACTGCCATTGAAGTACACAGCAAAATAGGAGCTTTTGGTATTCCACTTTCTATTCCAGAGTGAAAAGATTTAAATGTAAAACGCTTGTGTTAAAGTAATTATAGAAGCTTGAGTTAAGCCTTTGAAGGTAAAGAAATTCAGAGTTAAGGCTAAAAATTCTGACTTTCCTTTAACCTAAGTGCTGGAACATATGTACTGTGCAGTATGAAAAATCACACACTTCTCCAAGCTGTACAATTCCTAACCACAACAGAGTGATTTAAAGATGAAGAGTGAGACAAAATTTTTAGCCTAAGTCTGAATTTCCTTGCTATGATGGGTTTAAGCTGGTTCTTAATGTTACTTTATTGTAGCTTTTTGAGGTTTAATTGAGACTTAAGATGTACTTGAAGAAAAATATGAATACTTTAAAATTAATTCTTCAGAGCAAAGGACAGAAAATTGCATTTATGGCTCCATTTGTTGGAAAAGTGAAGTTGGCTGTGAACTGTACATTATTTCACCTTCTATAAAATTATATTTTGATTTCTTGATGCAGACCTTCTCTATATGTTGTGTACGAGCTTACCTTCTGTAAATTATGAACTTGAGGAATTGCCTAAGTATATGGACGTGTTAGAAAGATTTAAAAATTTTAGAAAATAAGTGGTTTTTCTCATAGTGTGTGCAAGCTTTCATTCGGATTTTTCTCCAGAATTGTTGTAGGTGAAAAAACAACTATTTTGATTCCTAGGAAGAAAGACATTGCTTTTTATTTGTGGTTCATTTCCTGCTGTAGTATTCTCTGACAATGGTGACACCGTCTTTATACATCAAGAAGTTCTTCTTTCAGTGACTGCCAGGGACTCTGGAGGGAATACTTCGTATATGAAACATGTTTCCCTTTGGGATTTCACCATCAGAATAACAGTTCTGATCGGCAGCCCATTAGAGAAACGTTGGGGTTTTTTTCTGAAGCTATGAAAAGGAATAGTTAAAAATCTGACAGATAAGAAAGTTATACTGAATTGAAGTTAAATTTTGTGCACATAGGAACTTCACATTGTCTCTCAAGCAGTAATTTCATAATAGGTGCAAAAAAAGGAGGAGTTTTCAAGTTAGGATCATTAAGGGAAGCCTCGGGGTGGACAGGCAGCGTGGGCGCAGTTTTCCTTTTTTGATATTGCAGTTCCTGTTCTTACCAGTTTGTGGCGCAATACTATTTAATTTAGATGTTGGGCAGAGCTTGCAAACTCCAGTGCCTCAGGCTAGGTACCTAAACCTTTGTATTTAAGCACCTAGGTAATAGTAGCCCGATATTTACCAGGGAAACTCAGTCCTTCTGAAAGACAGGGTTATAAATATGGGTCTCAGTAAGGAAGCCAACTCTAAAACCAACGGCCATGGTTGTTCACTAAGTAATAGACTCTTCCTTTAAGCTGCAAATGACTTTTCAGATTCAAATGTAAATACTCTGTCAGGAAAATTCTCACCTGCAGAACTGGTTCACAGTTGTGATTTCAGATGTTTTGCAGTAAAAATAGCCTGAAGCCAACACACCTGTCTAGATACATAGATGATCCACGGGAAATAAAACAGACTTGAGCTGTAGGCATGCAAATGCAATTGTTTCGTTTCCTACATACAGTATTATAATCAGATTAGTAGATGTAATAGTACTATACACAGATGTTCACTATCAGTTATTGTATTTAAAATCTTATATTTATCTAAAATTAACATCACTGTACAATCCCGCCATCTTTTTACTTATTTTATCTATTTTAATGCCTGTGAAGCTGTCCCCTTTCAGTTCTGGGGAGAAAGGGTTCATTTTTTTTGGTTTTTTACCTAAAGAGATATGTCCTGCAGTGAAAAACCACTGGTAACAAACTTGCATACTCTGTTGGGGAATATGAATTAGAAGAGTCTTTAAGTTTTATTAAGATGCGTTCTTGAACTATGCAATAAGTATTTATCAGGTTATATGATATAATAAACTACTTTTTCTACATTCCTAGTGGCTGTATTTCAAGTGAGCTCTGTATTATAAATCTTGCTGTGTCCAACAACATGCAGCTTTTTAGTTATACACCTTTTAGTTACTGTGTAGTTGCCAAAAACTGACTTTCCTAGACTATTGACCAAGTTCAAAGCTTTGTACTTATATGGATTAGCATATTTTTAAAATTTCTGCATTTCTTTGATACCTATAGCATAATAGCTGACTTTGCAAACAAATGTTATCTTCTGTTGTCTAGCCTCCGTATGAGATAAGAGCTTTGTATTTCTACTGAGTGGTTGCCTTAGTTGAGGTAGTTTTGGCACTGAAGATGTATTTTTCTTCTTGATTTGGACTTATGGTGGATTTTTTTATGGATATGTTTCAGGTAATAGAAAAAAATAGTAATATTTTATTCTATATAGCACATATGATTGACCTCAGAAGCCATCAGGGTTAACAGGCCTTTACAACTTTTGAATGAAATACTTAAAGATATGTCAAAGAAAAGTGATCTCAGCCTAGTTTTATGTGTTGGGTTTTTTTTTTAAATAAATTCAACTCATAAAGCTAAATTTATTGGTATGCTCTTTACTGCTTTTTCAAAGTCTGGAATAGAGTAAAGCATCCAAATAAGCACTTATTTTGCATTAGAGAAGTGAAAAACAGTTGATGTGCTAGTCAACCTAGTCTTTAATTTGATACAGACTTACTAATTTTGTCATCTAGGATATGGTAGCTCTGTCTGTACTGTCAGCTAGGTGTACCTATTGTGTGCCCTGAAATCCTCATGTCCTGATCTTCCAAACTGGGAAGCTTTTGAAAAGCAATGTTTGTGCACCCAAATTTTCTTCCAAAAGAAAGCAAGGTGCATGTGGAGTGTGCAGGTTTTTGCTCTCTTTTCCTTTTTGCAGAAATGAAAAACTGATTAAGATGAGCTATAGCTGTTGTTACTTCTGCTGTAAGAAGCTGAACCTGTGTCTTGAACAGTAGAAGAGGAACACACACAGAAGTGAGGAGAAAAAGATCACCAAAAATAGAAAATTCAGCTTCTGACATTTATATTTTCCATTTTTCAGCATTATCATTGCAACAAAGACTAACAGCATTGCGTTTCAGGCACTTCCGATACTTTATAAAAGGCTAAAAATAAAAGGAGGCCAAAGAGAGCTCCTTTGGTCTCAAGCCCAAATGATGTTTCTTCTTGGTTTTCATAGTGCCAAGGCTGACTTTGTCAGTACCAGTGGCTTGTCCACACTACACAGCACTAGGCTGTGGATTTCTGTCCTCTCAACCTCAGTAGGGACCTTGCAGCCTTAACTGGTGGTTAGTAGTATGTACTGCTGCATTTCAGCTTCATTTATTTGAAATCATGTTAATCCACCAGAGTAGGTTTTTTAAAATAGTATTAAAGTGAAGGTATGTATAATATGCCGTGAGATGTGGCACGATGACATGTAGGGTGTCTGGGGATACAAAGCTTTCTGGGAGCAGTCCCTGGAGTAAATCATATGTAGGCTTTACCTGCAAGAGAGCACATGTGTTGGTCTGAAATAAAACCAGAGAGTGAACTAAGTGTTGATGATCAGATGTCTAGGGGTAGAGTTTGCTTCAAAATCCTCCTTAATGTTGCAATGTTGACACATGCTTGTAGTATGGATAAAACTTCCCTCAGTCTACTATTAATTCACACTTTCAGGCTACTTAAGACATAGGTTTTGCTGTCTTTTAGGCAATATAGGGAATGCGAGATTAAGACTTCCTAGAATTTGGTTGAATATTTGTAGGATGAAGACTGGCAGTGGTGAGAGAAGAGACAGGATAAGAATAGGCAAACAGTGATTTGGAAAAAAAAGAGTGGTCCAGGGAGATACTGGAGTTTTCCAGTAAGTCTGAGTCAGCCTATGGAGAAATGGAAGAACCTTTGTCTATTAAGGCCACTCTTCTTTCAAAGGCTGAGAAGGAATTAAAGATTCCCAAATCTCAGCTGTCAATCACTCTCAGCATCTATGAAACTCTTTGTGGTAGTGTTTCACCTCCTTTTAGCTCTGTCTCACATGAAATATTGTTATACTCTGTAGAAATAGTCTCCCCCAGAAATACTCTCTTCCACGGCACATGTTGATCTGTTCACAATGCGAGTTCACCCACTGCTTTGAAAAAGATAGGAAAAAGACTATGAACCATATCATAATACATAGGGTCTTAAATTAACATTGCAAAAGCAACTGTAAGCCTGGCATTTCCTAACTTCTGAACATTTCTCTTTCCTTTTTATTATCCTTTTAAGGTAATTGTGTCTGATTATAAAGGCATTAACTAGATTCCTTTTTGCATCTTTCATTTATCTACTAATCAGGAACATAATACTGAATCTATTTGTGTAATTGTTACTGTTAAGAATCTTGGAAATCAAGATAGGTGAAACCTGACAACTAACTCGTGGTTACCAAAGTCAGTGACTCAGGTCATTAATGGTTTAAGTACCTCCTCATTAAAATAGTTTAACCAAAGATGTATTTTCTGTCCTGTTTATCACTGCTGTCAGCTCTTATCTAGGAAAACCTCTATTTGAAAGGGTTTATACAGACTACATTTCAAAGAAGGATTAAAAAGCTGAAAGTTCTTGACAAACACAGTGAAGATCAATCTGAAGCTTACATGCTAGTAATGGCTTCCTTGTTTTCATACATGCTTGGATTTTCATCAGTTCTGGAGAATTTTTCATGAGTTAGGAAATATATGACAATGCAATCATAATCCTTGCTAAGAAGAAAAGTGAACATAGACAACAATTTTATGGTAGTGTCCATTAAATACATATATCTTTGGAAGCAGTGTCCAACAATTTTTGTCTGATCTTTTTATTTTAGTGTTCCTATTTAATACATTTGCCTTGTGAATATAATACCTGTATAATAAGAGCTGTAACTGGTATATAGAAGACGTTTTTGATCAAATCATATTTAAGATGTGCACAATTTTTTGTTTAAGAAACACACCTAACTGATAGTAACAAGTAAATGAAAATCTGCCAGCAACATTAATGAAAGAAAAAATGAGGTGACAATTTACTTAACATCTTGAGTCCAGTTAATGTAACATTAACAGAAACTAAGTTTTCAGCACAACTCTGCTCAGAATTTGAGAGAGATGCCGAATTCCCCTTGCTAGGCTGAGGTCTGTGACTCCAGTACTGTCCCTCCCGACACACTGCCTGGGGCCTGACTGCGCCTGTGTGGCCCCCCCTAATAGAAACTGTGGTCCCAGTTCTGCAGTGGGGACTCTGGTGGCTTACACAAGAGCCAGACACTTGACACCTGGAGGTCCTGAGGTCTTCCCCAAAATCTGGGGCAGAGGTCCTGAGGCCTTGTGCCGTTAGGGCCAAGAATGCCCATATTTTAAAAGCTTGCAATTTCAGGGCAGTCAGCCTTGTCAGTGTTAATAGGCTCCCTGTTGTGGTGCTAAGGGATGAGGCATGGATCTGTCTGGGCTAGAGCCTAGGACTTCCAGATTGCTTGATGCAATGTAAAAATGACAAATCCTAGGACCACTACAGTTGTTCAGTGAATTTTACTTTAGTTGCTGATAATTTCCCTAGCATGTTGGTTTTGGGGTTTTGCTTTTCTCATAAATTGAAAATTATTTCCTAAATTGAAATATGATTTCATAAATGGAAATATGATTGTCCTATTTGACTGTCTTCCCTATTCACTGTTTGGCTCTTCCCATTTTCCTGAAAGCAAGGTGTGAAATACAAGATTCAGCTGTGGTTGTTTCAGGCTTTGTCTGTGCTCTGGAACAAGGGCACACCCAGCTCTGGTTTGTGGGTGCACATCCCATCTATTTCGTCATTCAGCAGCAGGACAAGAGTCACATACACATCAGCTGTATGTGGGATCTTAATTTCATTGTGCTGCAAACTGCTGCATGCAGACAAGGAGGAAAATGTGTTGTGCTTCTATGGGGATGAGGAGACCTGGGGAATGCCAAGTAGCACTCATAGCCTGCAGGTGAAAATTAAGTAGGTGAATCTTACAATTGCTACTTCCAGGAAACAGGAATGCCCACAAGTAATTTTTCTTTTTTTTTTCCATTAGGAATGGATGAAGTGGCTGCAAACTTCCTAGTGTATGAGGAAATGAAAAGTTATTTAGCTTTTGCATTAAATTTTTAAGTGACAAGCAGAATATGATCCTGTGCTTGAAGTTTTTATCAGGGACTATACCAGAGACCTTATCTTATTGCTACATAAACTTCTGCTTTATCATTATGAAATATAATAATTTACAATAGCATTACAATCTAATTGATGGCTGCCAGCCTCTGGATGCTGTTGAGGAGAAGTGAGGGAAATATGATGCGCACACAGAAACAGAATTCACCTGGAGTTAAAGTTTAGAAGTAAAAGCATGGAGAATTGTTAAAGAACATTTTGAGCAACAAAATGACTAAACAAAGACAAAATAATGAAATCTATGAGTGCACAAATTAGTCTCTCCTTGGCTATAAAAAGGCACGGTTGGAACCTAGACTATTGCAGTTGACTTAGTGCTGGTTACCAGCATAGTATATTGTTACTAGCCATCTTGGGTGCCATACCACTGAAGTGGGCCCCCCTCCAACCTTCACATTCCCTTCCTAGTCCCATCCTGCCCATGAATTCCTGTTATTTATGAATTCAGTTCTTATTGTTTATGAAGAGCATGTGTGCATCTAGCTCTTTCCAAGACACTTTCAACAGGAAATTCAGGGTAATGTTGGCTATGAAGGTGACATCCAATCTGCAAAATAAAAGAGGGTTAGGGAACTAGCTTGGCCTGCTCCATAGTCCTCCGTGCTGTTTTGACTTGTGCTAGATAGCACTTTCCAAGAGAAGGTCTAACACAAGTCAAGGAATAATATGCACCAGCGACTGCTTCAAGCAGGGAATGTGGATGGGACAGCACCAGCTTGAGTTCCCTCAACACAATGCAGTATTCCATCACTATCCCAAGAGGCTTTGCCATACTGAAGGGTATGCAGTGTCTACTCTCTGTTCCATCTTTGTAGGCTGAAACACAGTCTTCACATTAATTCAGTCATTCTGCCATTAACCCCTCCTCCCCCTAAAATACTATTTGTGTCATAGGGCAGTGAGGTGATCACACAAGCCTGAGAAATGGTAGTGAACTACATAGTGTGGACAAAGACAGCCTGTGCCACTTAGCCTGTGCCACTTAGCCTTACTGCCATAGAATGGTTCCTAGCTCTGTTTATTTAACGATATGAAAGTAGCCCCAGGGGTTGAAAAACAATGTGCATCTCTAAGATGCAGTCAGCCATCAGCACAGAGGTAACATCTGGCAAGAAGTTATGCACATCTTAATTGGCCAGCTGTTCTTCTGATTGATTCATTGCCTTCCAGGAAGCACACTTACCTCTCCATGCTCAAGTTGGCCCTGCAGAATATCCAGCCTCTGGGCTGCTTTTACTGGACGGGTGGTGTATTGTGCAAAACAATGTGGGAGATTCTTGTGCAAAGCCTGGCTTTGTTCAGCTGAAGGCCATGTCATTCCTGAAATGGTTAACTGAAAGTCAAGTTTCTGTCACGGCTAAAGGGATTCTGGTGGGGATTCAGCCAGGCATCCAGGAGCATGTGCAATTGCAGAGGTGCCCGTTGTATGACCTGGGCTATTGCGATGCACGGTCACGCTGCACAAAGCCTAGGAATAGGCTGGTGACTAACAGCTCTGGTGAGATCACTGCCAGGTGCCAAAGGCCTAGAAACACAAAGGAAATGGCAGTAATGTCTGGTCACAACAGGCTGGTTTCTGGCCAGAGAGCAAGATGGTCTTGATTTATGATCCTTGAAGTCTCATGAAGTTATAGGGGATAACTGATAAATGTATATGTCATCTAGGAGGAAAAAAAAAAAGTCTTTTTTTGAATTTCATTTTACTGTTCTGCAATAATCAGCAGATACTTTATATGAATTAGAAGCAACAGCTTAATATAAATGTTTATCATCATAATGTTTGATGTTCCTTAGTCATGACAGGCAGGGTGCTGTCTCTGTATTCTGATAGATCTACAACTGAAGTACATTTTGGTGATTAATCTTAGCGTATTTCAAAGGTAGCAAAGAAGACATGAATTCACTCTTCACAAATATAAGGCTTAGACTTCGCTAATAAATTGTTTGGGAAAGTAGTGTAATATATTCATATTAATGTTAGTTTATTAGTTTTATTTTTAAGATTACAAACTCATGAAAAAAATTTCTCAACAACACTAAATGCCAAAAGATTTTACTTTTTGAAAAATGTGCTAGCAATTATACTCCAGAAATCCTTTAGGAGGGGACAGAGGATGAGATATGGTATTCTATTGTGCAATTTTTTCTCTTCAGAGTAAGCAGTAGAATCTGTAAAAGGAATGATTAGAGATTATAGATGCTTTAACAGGAGAAATTAATGGCAAGGTCAGGAATTTCTTTGGAGCAATCTTGTTTACTTGCAGGGTTTTGACGTCAGCTTGCGCTGTCTGACATGTTCCTCTAATGGCCTTGTACAAATAGGAAAAACAAAAAACAAGTTGGGAAAAGTTGTAGGCTTCTGTAGATGAGAGCTTTGGAGGCAAAAAAAATTTAGAAAATGTAAACCTTTGGTTTGAGGTAAGTGCAATTATCTGCACCTTTTCAAGATGTTTCCATTCCTTGCTTCAGGCTCCTGGGGATGAAATAGCAGTATTTGATTATCAGTGTTACTAAATGATACAGAGAGCGCCATCTGGATAAGTACAGATATATATCCCTTGTATAGTAGTAGAAATTGTCAAGTATAAAAATTTTGAGCAAAGAATAACATCACACATATTCTATATCTACTGAATATCAAACTCTAGGCTATATTTTCAGGAACCTAATACAGAAAGCACACTTTCAGATTGGTATTACAGTAAGTAGCCACAATAAGCAGAAAGATATCCTGATTTTACTCTATTGTCTCTTTTCCTTATTTTTTTCCTGACAGCAGTTAAAAATCGTAATAACAGTCTTTCATTTTTTTCTTTCTCCATTAACTGATGTTTTTGACTGTATTCACTGATATTTTTAGTAGAAGATTGTACTCTAATTTTTCAGGCTTTTCTTCGTTTGTTTTCCAGTGGATCTTGAAATACAGTTTTCCTTTTTTAAAATTTAACGTTGCTAATCTGCTTACCAAAGCATTAAAAACTGGAATAAGGTCAAAAAAACAAGTGCATCTTTTCATGTATACTTGCACATCAGCTGAGATTTGTTTTTTTCATGAGGCTTTTACTCATTTTTAAAGTATATCCAGTCTGTTGACAAAAGAGCTTTATTTAAATGAGCTATGTAATCTTTACCAGCAGTCTGTGGAGCAGATTTGACAATAAAGAAATATTTCATTACCTAGGAGCTTTGTATATTGTACAGGTGTAACTTGGTAGTTGAATAGTATAAAAAGATAAATATTAACTGGATTTTGCTAATAAATCTGCCATTCTTACAGCGCCAGAATCTGTAGAGTTGTTGTAATTGCCGTTGTTTGAGTTGTAACAATGAATGGAACTGATAAGGCTTATGTCATTTACATAGAATTTAGCATTCACAGTGCACTGTTGAATTAATATGACACACACATTGGATCCTCTGATATAAGATTAGCATCATTTGAAAATAGAGAATGTGTAGATTTAAAAGTGACATATTAGTCTCTGTTCAACATGTAATGGTAATTTGTTTAGGTCTGAAAATCATAGTAGGTTACTACTGATAGCAGTGACTAGTAGTTAATACTTCTGTTAGTTTCACTTTGGTTTCTACATTTTGTAATAAACTGATGTCTCAAGAGGAACTACTGCAGAATTACAAAATAATGTTATGTTGAATCTAGAAGGTCAGGTACCAGCAGGTCAGGTACCAGTTATATCAGTGTCAGTCAAGAGTGGTTATGTTTGCTGAATGTAAAACAGAGTCATGTTTTAGTAAAAGAATTGAGTGAAATAATATTAGTTTCCTGTACTGTAAACACCATAGAATAACTATGGGTTTAGCTGCCTAACATAGCAAGCAGATGGCTAAAGCCTTTGCAGATCTAGCCCTGGGTACAGTAATGTCAGAAATATACCCCTCTTCATGGCACACTATAATTTCAAGTCTCCCCACTGTCTTCAGTTGAACCTGTCACTGCTAATCAGCTCTAGAAATTAGAGACTTAAATTGGATGCCCCCCAAAAAGAGAGCACAAAATTCCTAGTTATCTCTGAAAAGCTGAGTTTACATGATTTGGTTAATGTGCCAGGGGTACAGTGTGGCAGAGATATGAAAATATACATTTCAGCAGGGTTACATTTAGGAGCCTTGATCATTACAGTGTACTTTGTCTTCTGTCGTTCTCTGCGTTCTTCACAGTGTGAACCTGATGCATGCTCAGTATACTATCTCAGGTGTTCATAAGCTTTCCAAGTCTTTTTGAGAACTGATGATGTATTGTTTTATGATGGTCCTTACTGTGACTATCTCTAGCTTATTCATGTTCATCTGAACTGAATCCAGCCTATTGTTTACTAAGATTTCTGCTCAACTTCATCTTGTATGTAATATCTTTCTGATATTACATTGCAAACTATTTCTCTTGCGGGAGGGAAGGGAGAGGTCTTTTTTCTCTGAATAAGTCTATGAGTTTTGTTTAAATGGTGGGATCTAGTACTCCATTTCTCTGTGATATGATCATTGCTGTCTGCCTTGACATTTTTTAGCTTCTGGATTGCTCTGTGTATTGCTGACATCTCAATTGGTTATTGTTAATGTTATAAGGTTTAGGTTCATAATATTTCATCAAAATATGGTATTGATGGTGGGCTGAGTCTAGTGAGACTTCTTGGGAATGCTCTGCCCATCTGTTTCTCTCATCTGCCTCAGCTAAGCATATTTTTCCATTCTTCCTGCTGCTTAGTCCATCTCTTCCTCATTTTAATACTCACAAATGGGTTTAGTCATAGCTGTAACTACCTACTGTAGCTGCAACATCGTCTTCAGCTGCTAGTTCTTTTAAATGTCTCAATTTGTATTTCCTTAGATTGTTTTCAGTCTGGAATCAACCTTTGTTCAGAGTACCTATGTCTCTACATATTTGTAATCAGAGAAATTTCCATTCCTTGAGCCATGTGGCTGAGTTTACTTCCTACTTTTCAGGCTGTTTCTGAAGGAAACTTCAGGAAAGCAAAAAGAAATTGTATTTGGTACTTGAAGGAAAACTCACAAAATCAGGTTTTTCTGATAAAATATTATTGCACTGGCAATTAATATTACATTTTTATGGTCTAGGTTTGGATCTCCTTGTTTGATGTTACTGTATCCTAACATAGCTGTGTAAAGCCTAGATTAGACTATGACAGAATTGCACCAGTTTTGATTAACAGTTGGGTTTCTTAATTCCAAATTGTCATCCTTAACACAGACTTCACATTTTGATCCAAATATACCTTCCAATTTTCACAAAGTCTTTTTTTTCCCTGGGTTTGCTAAGCACCAATAGATAGGTACTTACGCTGCTACACAGATAGTCACATTGTCAGTGACGAATCTCATCCTGGACTGAAATAACAGACATTATAGAGAAAATCAAGTTCCAGTGCTGTATTACTGATCTACAGTATGACAAATGGCTTTGTGAAGATGGTTTATGTGCAGAGTAGAGTTATACAGAGATAAGCATTCTTACTTGCTCAGCAAGGCTGATACGTGAACAATCTGGTCAACTGTAGGATCAGTGAGAGGCTCAAGAATGTTTACAGAGGACAATGTTTTTAAAAATTTTGGTTGATAAAAATAGAAAAAAATACTAGTGACTATCTTGCAGTCAATAGTTTTCCAAAGACTTACAGTTTTCACCAGATGATTTTTATGAAGAAGTCACATCACATACAAAAATGCTGTCCCCTTTGAAATGTGAGTCCCCCTTGCACACTGCATTTAGTAGAGGAAACATCAGAACAATTTTGTAATAGGAGCAGAATAATGTATTTTGCCCAAAATACCTCATAAAAAAACCCCAAACTGCTTGGGTTATCCAAACAAATTCAGCCTGAGGCAAACACCTGCCATGCACATTTTGAGATTAAATGTTTAAAGTTTGGCAAAATTTAAAGAGAATCTTTTTCTGAGACAAGCAGTATATTAGTTCTGCCTATAATAATATCTACTACCTTTTATGTGATCCAGAACCTTGCACTTTTACTGGATCAGACACCTTAGAAGTAAGTATACATTCTAAATGCAGAACACATTTTTCTTATGAATAATTATAATTTTGGAAAATAAAATGGAATTTTATTCAGAGGGTCTGATCCTCTCTTTGTGTTCTCAGGTGTAAACCAGGAACAGTTATATTGAGATCACTTGAATCTCAGTAATTGGAAACAGCAGAGGGGAGAATTAGCTTTGTAATCATAACCCAATACAATGCTAGCATGTAGACACAGGCCAGAACTGGTAATTGAAGCAGTCAAAGTAGTATGTTATTGACCGACAAAAAAACATCATAACTGAGTTCCACATGCTGTTCACTTTGAATTCTTAATGGGGTGACATACCATTTGATGTTTAATTAAGTAAACACCCCTAGTTTTGGGTCCATTGTCAAATATGTCTGCAGTCTGCATGGTCTAGTCCTATGTGTAATAAAAGATAAGCCTGTGAAAATTTTGGGTTCCTGTGAACTGCCAGGCAACAAAAGTAAAAAGCATTCTAGTCTAAATAAGATACGGTTCCTTCTCTCTGTGTGGGATTTTCTTTCAATTTACCTTTTGTTCACTGTATAGAGAATCCAAATTTTGTGATAGCATTAATTTATAAGGACCTAGAAACAATACCACTGGAATAATGAATTAGGCCTGGATAGGCCTCAGCTTCAAACAGTATCATATGCTTTTTATCCTGGTTTGATCCCTCAAAAGAAATTACAGATTAAAATATTAGCTTAATTTCAATCATATTACTGCAAAACAGGCATGAATTTAATGAAGTATCTTGATATATCATAACAAAAAACTTGAAGGTGAGAACAGAATAAGTTACCCCAAATCAAAAACTTCCTCTCTAGTAACATAGCAAGGGCAGCTAGTTCACACATCCTTTTCCCAAATTTACACTGATATTATTGATGATATTACTACCATATATAAACAAGGAATTAAACAAATATAGAGCCATATGCTTCCCTCTGCTGTGAAGCACAAAGGGGAGCCACAACACAAGTGAAATAACAGCGAAGCCCCGAAGTAGCAGCATGGCAAGGGCAACTCCTTGACAGCATCATTCGTTCTCCCCAGCAGCTCACAGAGGTGCCTCTCCAGCAAAGCCATCAGCTCATCATCTCCTCCTTTGTAGGATGAGGACTGTGAGAAGTCACTTGCCACAAAAATTGTCCCCTCACAGAAAAAAAAAACCCAACCCCACACCTCTTTAAAAGCTATTGCTCCTCCTTGCAGGATGAATTTTGGTTTGGTGCTGCAGAAACACCTACAGGGCCTTTAATGGAAGGTTGTTTTGTGGGGACTAACAACTGACCTGATCAGCTGCAGTCATGGCAAGTACAAAAATGACAGAAACAAGGATCCTGGTGCTTACTCTCCACTTGCATCCCCAAAATCTGGAGCTAGCTTGTCTTTTTGTTTCCTTTTTCCTTCAGTCCTGCTCCTACAGCAAAGTAAATGTCAGAAATAAAGTGAATTTCATACAACGGCTACTCTACATATTTCTACACCTTGATCACTGGAGATGCTGTTGTCTTCTCTGTCAACATTTGGGTCGATGTGGAGAATACTTAGAAAACAGCATGTTTCTTAAATAGTGAAAAAAAAACAATGGAAAATGAAGGAGTTAGCAATAATGTCATGTATGCAACTCATGCATGCCATGCCTTCCTAAGTGTCTACATGTGATCAAAATTTAAAAGACAAGGAAAAGCTAATAACTATATGTCTATTATATGATCAAGGAGAGGATCGAAGGGAAAAGTATTGGTGCCTGAAGGGATGGAGAGATCATGGCAAAACCTGTGAAATCTACAGGCTGCTTTTGGGCTATAAGTGCTCTTTAGCTAGGTTACTCAGGATTTTTCAGTTTCAAATTGTTCCCTCAGCAAAAGGTTTGCAGTCAGCTCAGGAGCTTGCATGGCTCCTCCTAGGTTAGTGGGTCTAACAGTTTATTCTAAGCTTGCAGGTAACATTATTTGATCAAGCTGTTAAGTTCTCATCGATACGTATTTCTGATTGTGTGCATAAATTTTATTTATGTTGCAATTAATATTGTAAAACTAACAAATATTGGGTTTAGGCTCCATTATGCTGAGCACAATAAAATGTATTCAAAATATGAGATGTATTAGATACAGGGATACTCACAATAGTAACAACAACCGTCACGGACTTGTAATTTGCAAGTGTTTATTCAGTTCTTTGAAATGAGAAACATTAGTGAAGGTCGTATTGGACATCAGCCATAATAAACTGTCAGTTCCTCAGTAAATATTATAGTAATTTTGAAATAGCCAAACATCAAAATTTTTGAATGTCTTTTGATTCTCTCAAGACAAAAAACTGGATAGCTGTTGAAATCCCTTTCACCATTCACTGGCGAATCCTTTCAAGTGCTCTCCCAACCACCATTTTCCTCCTCATGACAATGTATCTTGCAATTATTTTACCTTTTTACAAAAATGATAATTTTGATAATCCAACAATAATTTTCTACTTATTTTGTTTTTCTAGGGCTGAAGTAGAACGTTTTATAAAAATGTTATAAGTTGTTTTGTTTGCTCCTCTCTCACCTACATTCTTTTTCAGACTCCAGAATGGTATACAACATGAAATTTGAAAATAGTTGAATTAACAGCAGACCCGCAGAAAGAGCTAGATTTCAGGAAAAAAAAATACTAAAATAGGAGGAAAGGAACAGTGGTACTTAGAAAAGGTTCTTCAAATTGGAAAACATTCATATTTGGTTTCAGGTTTTGTCTGTGATTCAGATTGATATTTTTATATTTTCCCATTCAGTTCATCTACATTCCCTCATGTTATTTTTAACATACACTGGTAGGACTCAAAAAAATTATGTACAAAGATCTGTTTTACTACTTTACAGCCTCATTTACAAAGATGCAGAGTACTCACAGATTCCATAGAATCTAATGGGACTTGCGGAAACTCAGTATCTCTGAAAATCAGGCCATTAATTTTGAAAATGTGCATTAATTACTCTCTAGGCTGTAATAGCTCACTTGATATTACTATAATCTACATTCTTTTGAAAAAGTGTATTTTCCACCTGGTACACTGCGCTTGCTCCTAAAGAGCAGTCATATCTTATCATGTAAAAGCTTCTTTATAACTGATCCAATTATTGACCTGTGGCATTGACCTTAATGAAATGTAATATTTCCAAAGGAATGGTACAATCCATTGTGTTAATCTGGTTGACAGGCATACTCTTGAAGGCCTCATGCTAACAATAGCTATGGAATTTATTGAAATAATTAACTTGATGAAACACAAAACCATGTATTTCCACTAAGCAATAATTAAAGTGGTTTAAATTTCCATTTTCTAAATTGTGACTAGTCTAGAGTATGCAGCAATGTTTGCAGAACTTACCAAAGCCCACAGTCATTTTCAAAAACATTCAGTGTTGGTAGATTTTCAGATCTCAAAACATTTTTCTTCTAGACTGAGAACTGCCACACCATGATTATGAGTTCCAAATACTTACAGATTAAGGAAAAACTGATACTAGTCAGCTACAGATTGTAACAGTAATTACTGTTAACAAATAGCAAAAGCCTATCAGGTAAGCACTCCCACTTTGAGTAGTTTCAGTTAGGATTCTTTGCACTGAATGTGGTTCCTAGGATAAGTGTTATCTTTTCTATATGTCTATATAAAATCCTTTTTTTAAGTAGTGTCACTCTCATCCACCACATTCAGTGCAATTTAGTGGTGTTAGATGCTTTCATGTCATGTGGTTATAGCTGGGTAGATTAATAGGAACTTCTATCTGGAAATTTCTTTCCTGTTATTGTTCTCCCTGAGCAGTTGATGGCTAAGTTAATTCTCTTTAGTTTTGTCATGCACTAAAGCACACATTGCCAAGCTATGATAAGCTTTACCCAGGGAAAAAAAAAAAGCCCTTGTGTCCATCAAAGTCTTAAACTTGCATTTTAAACTTTGGCCTGACCTGATGTGCCATTCAAAAAGCTTCAAAAGATTATTTTTTTAAGAAAGGTTCAATATGTCCTGAGGCTATCGGTTTTGAGTTAAACTGGGTGAAGTAGAAATATTTTACTCATCAGCTTTGCAGTCACAGAGTTTGCCTCAGCTAGAACAAAACTGCTGAGGCATTTAGAGAAAATTAACCCCCCATCCTGGCAGCCAGATGTGACTGGTTTCTGATGAATGCACATGAGTGGGCTGAAAAATCAAGAGACTGTGAAATTCCTGTCAGGTCCGTACAGCGCAGAATGGGCTATTGACTGCTTTCTATATTTCCCTCCATCATTCTTCTTGAACGCTGCCATTAATTTCCTCTCCTACTCTGACTTGGAATTTAATTTTTTTTTCCTTTTTTTTTTTCCTCTTCCTCCCCCCGCTCCTCCCTTCTTGCCTCTCCCCCTGCCCTGACCCCCCCATTCCTGTTCCCGTTGGCGTGGTCATTGGCGTGGCCGTGGCCGTGGCCGTGGCCATCCCAGCTGCGGGCGCTGCAGAGGCGGCGGTACGGGGTGCTGGCGGCGCAGTGGCGGCAGCACGGCCTCTCCATCCAGGCTGGGCTGGCGAGGATCCAGGCAGCCTCTCAGGAGAACGCTCAGAAAATATTAGCTGTGCAGGTAGGTGATTGCAGGGAAGTCGGAAAGATCATTCTGATCTAGATTGAAAAGCAAATGATGGGTAGTGTGATGAAGCATTAAAACCATATCCCATCAGAGTTTTATAAATTTTTAACCTCTTTAATAAACTGGAATTGCATGAAGGATGAATTCAGTAAGTTAGCACATATACCATACCATGCGTAGTTTGAAAAAAAGGGTGAGATTAGATTTATTTCTCACAAACCTTTGAAAAGATTATTATAAATACATTGGATATAAATATTTGAAACATAGAGCGGCATTAGTATTGCTGCTCCATTGTTTTAGAAGATGTTATTGTGTCCTGTTTTGTGCAAATATTATTTCCGTGGTAAACAATATTGTCATTTTCACTGTATTCGTATTTAATTTCTTTAGCGGGAGACTATTTTTAAGAAATATTACACCTTCCTAACTCAGTTATATGATGACTTTCCCTTGTTTGTAAAAAAGCAACACTGGGGGGTTATGAGATTTAAAAATGTTTTCCAATAATATATGGGTTTTCATTTTATCACTTGTTCCCCAGATATATATATTTACTAGGGAAAGTAACTACTATACAGTATAGTTTGAATGTTCTTGTTCTTTTTGTCTTGTGCTATGGTATCTTATTCATATTTCTGTAAAGCCACTCCTTTCCATCTCTTCCCATAGTTAATGGCCATAACCAGATGGCATTTGTGAAGGGTTTTTAAAAGACTTAAGTGAAAAATTTCTTCAGATTTACTCCTTGCAAAAGAAGTTATGTTGCTGATGCAGCTTTATTGCAGTATATTCTTACAAACCTTGTTTTCTAATTTTTAACAGTCAGGCTTTGTTGTATGATTGCAGAAACAATTTTATTACATTTTAATATCATGTAAATACACTTCACATTTAATATCTGATGCATTAAAGTAAAATCTAACTTGAATAACTTCTAGAATTCCATTAACCTGCATCATGATCTGATTTCAGTGTCTAAGAGGATTTTTATTTTAAAATTCCAAATTTCTATATATGTTTTACTTCTGTTAAAGCTTTAGAAAATACAAGTCATATTAAAATTAGAAAGTCAAGAAAAAATAATTAAGAAAAATTATAATCAGATTTTATATTTTATTAATGATTTGTAATACTTTTATGGCATTTCGGGGGTGTTATATGTACTAAATTTGCACTGAAAACAGGTAAGCTGGGAACTACTCTTTCATTCAAATTTCTCATTTAGCATTTGCAAAACTGGAAAAGCTCCTTTTTGATTTTTGCAGGGGGATAGCTGGGATGATTTCTGTTCTCTCCTGTGTTCAACTGCTCCAATAGTGAGTGAAGAACAGAGGTGATCGATGTGCAGCCTAAAGCTCATGAATAATAGGACTGACATAGAAGCCACAGGTGGCAATTGGTTTCCTCACACAGGAATCTTTACATTAATCTAATGTTACACAGTATTTTAATAGCTGTACTGTGAACCTCATATACAATTGAACTCTTATGTCAATAACTAGTACATGTTATAATGAATGAGTTTTGCAGAAATCCTTCACCTTAGCATAAATTTTTCCATGCATGCTGTTCATGCTGAGAAGCTGTGTCTGTAAATCCTGTCACCCTGAATAACTCAACTAACTAGAGACAGGCCTAAACTAAGCTTTTAGATGTAAGTACTGGCAACATTTGGGGCTGTTTATATCTGAATAGCTCAGACCTACCAAAGACAACTTTCTGTTCAAAGTCTGGACAACATTCTGTTCCCTATCAGCTTTTATTATTCATGACACCTTTTCTGATATACTGATCCTTTTCTGGTATTCTAATATTCTTGCTGTTTTTATGCATTTTCACAGATAATAGCTTACTATTAAAATGGTGAACAAGGAAAATATATAAAATTAAAATGGAAACTAGTTCAGCTAAGAGCAATTACCAAGGGTATATTTCCTTCCAGCAACATGATATTTTTGTATTTTAGAGGTCCTGGCAGTGATTTATTTATATATGGACCAGTGTCTTTGTTTTATCTGTGTTATTGTCAGATCTATCTATCCTTCTGTCAATTAAGTTCTAATATTGATGACATTCAGCATAGCAGCACACACTTCCAAAATAAAAGCTGGCAGCCATTCCAGTCCCTTCCTTTTCTCTCAGCAAGAAATACCCTGAATTTGTTATTCCTAGAGTCCGGCTCCCATTAAAGTGTGAGGATGAGAACCTGCTGCACTGAGCAGTGTGTGAGTGTGCAGCAAAACGGTGATTCCCGCTGACGAGAGCTTGCGTCCCAGCAGCTACCTTGACGAGAGCAAACAGGAGCAGGTGAATCACAGAGGAAGAGTGAATTAGAAGAGGCAGTAGATACAGTACATTGGCTGCCTAAGTGTTTTCTAATATTTTACAGAAGCCGTGACCTGGGTGAGATCCAAAGAGAGACTTAAAAGTAGATAATGGAGGAGGTTTTGGCCTTTTTGCCAGGTACTTTTTAACTATCAACACTCCCTGGTTATACACAGCAGCAGCGTTCTGGGAGAATTATGATGTGAAAATCAAGAGCTGCCTCAGACTGGAAGACAGATTTGTCCAATGTTTCATCATTACTAGTCTACAATATTCAGCCTATTTTTAAAAGTCTAGGCTTGCCTTCCAATCACTTCCAATGGTGCAGATAGACCATAGTGCCTGTAAAACTTTGTGCTTTAGAAGAAAGAATAGTGCCTATAAAAAGGTAACAATGCCAAAGCTATTAATGAGAAGGATGTTTGCAGTAACAAATATCGATGGAGTTAGTCGTCACCTTTAACAAACACCAGAAAAAGCCAAACTTGAGGAGGGATCTCACTTAATAGCAAAGTGCCTTTGTTAATGATAATTTGAAAAAAATAGATGCTTGCCTAAGAATTTTAAATTAAGAGGAGAGATTTACAATGATGGCAAGCTCCTTTGGTGTCTGGTCTCTCAAATTAATTTCAGAAAGAACTATTTGGGGTACCATTCCTAATTTTTATCAGCACCAAACTTGGTCCCAATGCCAGAGATTTACTGCTGATCCCTCACCCTGCTAGTTAAGTACCGAGCTGAGCTCGCTCTTAATTCCAGGCATCCCTCCCAGTCACACTGCTAACGCATGCCCTTGGGCTGAGCGTGCCCTTGGGCTGAGCCAACTGGCTTTGGTAATTGTGCTAAACTGAATGGGGGTGCTTAGGATACTGTAACGCAGGCAGCATGTCCCCTGGAGCGGAGGCTCACGTACCTGTCCCCTTTGGGGATGCTGCTGCCCCCAGAAGCAGCAGCCTGGCCCCTGGCCCTAATAGACTGCCACATGCCATCACCTTCTTAAATGTCCTAGGGCCAGAATATCTGCTTTGTCACAATTATGTGTAAGGTAGCAAAGACAAAGAGCCCCTCGTTTGCCTCCTTGGCTCTCTGTGCAGCCATAGCACCAGCTGTACACGTTTCTGTCTGCCCAGCCCTACCCAGTAGCAGTGCACTTTACCAGGGAATCATAATCAGAACATGCTGCCTTCTGGATGCACCTCCTTTTGGCTCTCTATTCTGAGAAAGAAGATCAAAAAACATTCTTCAGTATGTAGCAGTAATGCATATATGCTTACTGAACTCTCACCATAGTTATGTGACTGAAGACAATATCCAAATATATTAAAATTATCCAAAACACCAGTATGAGTGTGAACCATGAGGGCAGAATTATGACAGTCAACCCCTAGTTTTCCCATTTTTTGCTAAGAGTCAGTAGTCTGGTTTGTATGTGGTGACATTAATAGATTTTTAAAAAATAAAATGCCATTTTAATTTATATTAAGCTTTCATCTCAATCAAACTTTTAAATATATACTCCCCATTTTTTATCATGATCCTTATAGCCATTTTGCTTTTTCAACATTTGATATTTGTGTTGGAAATAGGAACGATCAACTGATTACTTAGTGTCCATGTGTTTTGTGAATATACTTCTGGCAGAATAATGAAATTTTAAAATTGAGCATTTCAGTTGTGATGTTAAAAAAAAGAGCTAAGAGAATCTTCCATAGTAATAGCAAAGAATAAATATTTTGGCAGTCAAATCAACTGCTAGAGCAGAGATCAATGACTGAAATGATTTATACTTTCAATTTTGGCTCTTCATCTATTTCATTTTTTTTTGTAGAGCAAAGTGCAGGACTGTATCTTGGGCAAGACTATTTCAGCTTATGTTCTACCTTCTTTGTAACCTGTTTCAAGTTTTAAAAATTCCTCTACTGCAGTCTGATTGCAACCAGTGGCAGAATTTGAGAGATTAGAATTGCAGTGCATGAAGTGCACTAGAAATGCATTAGAAGTGCATGAGCACTGCTCTGCTCTTCTTTCCTTCTGGGCCGTTTACATACATGCTTAATGACTCTGAAAAGAGACTTTGTTTTTATCAAGGTACTCAAAGTTCTATGAGCTCCACTGTAGATTGCACTGACTCTTCATGTAAACTTATGTATCTTAATAGTCAAAGGACGACCTATGTGGTAGAAGAGGAACGAAGACTATTGCTGAAGTCAGTTACAACTTTTATTCAAATTAAACCTGCATGGAGATCTCATTGGGGTTTGAAGAAATGTGACAGCAATGTGGGGAAAATGTCACCACTACAGTCATCACAGTCCATATTCTATAGTTTGCTGGAGGATTTCAGTCTTCAAAAGTCCTTCTACAATTACTAAATACATTTTTAATCCAGCAGAAAATAATAAAAGTAATCTCTTTAATTTAGAAAAAAATTATAAAAATATAAAACCTTTTCTCCCAAAAGTGTACAGGCAAAGTATTTGCTATATTAATGACTTCTGTTTTCCCAATAATGTTTTGGAGTTTCAATAACTTGGCTCTTAAGTTCAATTAGCTATCTAATTGAGAAATGATATATGATGGCAGGTGTAGCTTTATTTGGGACAGTGCCTGTGCTTTAATCCTGACAGTCTTCAGTTTGGTCCATTCTTTTAGATGATTTAGAGTTATGCCAGAATTATTTTGGGGGCCAAAGTACTAACAAAAAAGATAGCATCATTGCTACCCTCATTGTAACTTTAAAGCATTTCATATATACTTTTTCTGGTGGTGGCATGACAAAGGTACCTTTCTAATAAATACAAGATTATTGGCTTAAGTTTTAATAAACCTGCACCTTTGATAGCCATTCACACCAGTGCAAAGCAGTATAAAAATCAATCATCAGAATTCAGAGTTTGGAAACTTCTTAGTTGGTAGCAGTCTTACCCGTTTTCATTAGGTGGAAATTGCTAAATAAGGCACAAAGGAATGAAGCATCAACCCACAGACTCTCGCTTTGACTGCAGAATGCTGTGATTATTTACACATTTTCTGCAGTTTTACTCAAGTTACTTGATTATCCTGAAATCCTTAAAAACTTTTTGGCAATGCTGTTTTAGTTTAAAATAGTTCCACTGTACTGGACTATATCTGTTTACGCTAGAAAAGAGTTTTGATCTATTTTGTATTGTCTTTATTTGAGCAATTTTGCAGAGGTCACCAGAGGAAAGACTGTTCTTTACTAAGGCTTTGAAACTGCTGAATCTACTGCAGGCATCTTAGTGGATACTTACCAGAGAAATGTTGCACTGTACAAAATCTGTGGTTTTCATGGCACCCTGTTCTACCTCCTTACAGGAAAGAGCCAGTGCAGTTCCACTAAGGCCAGGACCAACTGTAATCCTGCACATTACAAGCAGGGTTTGCCCTTTTGCTTTCTGAGAACCACTCATTCTTAACTTGCTTCTTAGCTGTCAGATGGTAGTCAATTTAAGTACATCTTTTGTTCTTTAACTTATTAACACAGGTGTGTTATGGTGTCCCTCAGGGCTGATGCTCTTCAAAATCTGTAAGCCTTCTCTTTTATTTTTCTCCGTTATAGGTTGAGTTATCACCATTTATGCTGATTACACTCAGTTGTATCTTTTTTGCCTGCTGATTTCACTTTAGCAGTCTTGCTGTTTCTGCCTTGTCTTGGAGACATATGGGGTTGGATGACAGATAACTTTTCTTAAGAAGACATGGCTGCACACCTTTGAATTAGTTCTAAGCTTTTGATTTAGTCACATTTAGTCATAGTAACCATCTAAAATGTTGAAGTTAAATTTTGCTGGTTTTATTATTCATTTATAAAATATTTATTTTGTACAGTTAAAGGGGAATTGAGACCAGCTATTTTTGCCTCTGCTCTTGGGGGTAATGCTTCTGAGTAGAAAAATTTGTTACTTGGTTAATTGGGTTCTAAAGAAACATGGAAATCAGCATCCATTATATAGTTTCTAAAAATATATGGTTTTCCTCTCAAATGCTTACAAATTTTGGATAATAACATCTGGAATTCTGCAAATATGATCTCATGTTTTATTTAAATTCTTAAAGTTATTATTTTTATCTAGATTTTTCTAGATTGAGTTGAAGACCCTGACAAGCATTCACCAAAATCTTTGAATTTACTTGCCATGTAGGTGTAGGTGGCAAATACAGCTGTCATGGAATAGACACACAAAATGTTCATGGCCATTTCTTTTGTTGCTGCATGATGAGAGGGACCTTTCTAGTGAGAGAGTGGAAAGTAATCTCAAAATAAGATAAATTCATAGAAGAAGTTAGAACCTGCTTGATTTCTTTGCCTCATTTTCATGGTCTGTGATTTTGTGTATCACATGGCAAAACTCTGATATCTTTATTCTGACATAATTTCTTTTACCATTTTTGAGGTGAAGTGTACATATAATTTGGCACAACTCAGTTGCACTTAGGTTTTTATGCCACTTATGCCTTAATGCACCAAGCTTCTTATGCTTTGCATAAACTCTTCATTTTTCAAAGCATCATGTCCAAAGGGTAATATAAACATGAACATTTCCTGGCATGCATAGGAACACCTATAGTGACCTTAACAGTCTTCTGTAGCTTCACTTGAAAGTTTCACTACGTGAAGTAAATGTGATATGAGTAAAATTGTTCAGAAATGTGGCTGCCACCTAAAAGGTTTAGTGTATAGTAGAACGTTAAAGACAAACAGTTCTGCTAGTTGCCTGTCAATGAAGGAGGCTAGAAGGTGGTCTTTGCAAACAAATGCATTAGTCTCATATTTTTAAGATTAACCTGACCAGGATTGTTGTGGTGATTAATTATTTAGTTTGTTTGCAGGTGTATATTTTCAATATATACTTTTTGTGTAGAAATATGTATCAGTATTTTGAGTACTAAAAATTGTGACCTAAGAGAAAATGGAAGGATGACATCTAATCTAGGAGATTTAAATTTCTTTTAACAGAAGAATTTCTAAGAGTTACATTTCTTCAGAATTCAGCACCACTTACCTGAATCCATCCTTGTGTATTACTAGAATAGCCCTAATTGTCCACTTTCTTATACTTTCTAACATGCACACACAGAAATGTCTTAATAATTTAAAATATCCTACTAGAAATGTATAGATTTTTTTTAACAAAAAATAATTAAACACAAGTTTACGGAATTAGAGGTTTGCTACAGGTAACTTGATATCTGATTTTAACAGATGATGAGATTACTAGACAAACTTCATTTCTCATTGAGCAAGAATTATTCTCCCATTCAAGAGAAATAGAATCCAGAAATTCAGTCTATGAATTCATGTTCTTTCCACCTGTAACTCTGATAACTTACATTTGTGGGCCAAACACTCAAAACACCAGTCAAATCTGAGGAACTAGCAAGCTTATTAACTCTGTAGGTCTTAGAAGACAAGAAGAGAGAAACTGCATGACTTCCAGCTTCTTAAAAATTGATCCACTGAGTCATATCACTGCTACAGCAATCTTTAAACCTCAGATTATTCCCTGTACTCCCTGAAAGAGAGATTCAGAGTTTAAAACTTGATGGAATAAAAATGTGCTGAAACACTGTATCATGAATTGAAAAGTTTTCCAAAAATGTGTTTGGGTCGGTTTTTTTGTCATCCTTGATGTCTTTTCCAGAATCTGAAGGCTACTGGATTTCTATTTCTGGAAGTAGCATAAATTCTACTTTTTACTTAAATAACTAAAATCTGTGTTGAAATATTTACACAAAATAGGCTGAATTAAGTTTATAGAAATAACTGAGATCCTAACATTTTTCTAAATTGAGTAGCTTGTTTTTGTAATCTTAATAATTTTCTTTTAAGATTTTTTTTAAACTCTAAAATTTCCAATAATATAAACCGTTATATTGACACTTACCTTGATCATCAGCAGAATTAGTGCCAATCCACTTACGTGCCACTTTAACTAATGAAGTAAATAACAACTGTAGTAGGCTGTCATCTATCTCATGTTCAGTAATTTATTGCTCAGTCTTTTTATCTAGTCTAAGTCCCTCTGGCTCATAGTCTCTGCTGTTTCCAACGCAGTGTCAGTGCTGCATCTCACCCCGGATGAATGTCAGACCTCTCTCCTGCACCTGACTCATTCCCAGCCATTTCTGCTCTCCCTTCAAGCTCCTTTTCCAGCCTTAGTCTCTGGAACTACCTACTGATTTCCATTTTCCTCTGTTCCCTTGTTGCTTCCTGAAGTCCCAGCCTCTGTCTTTTTTTTCCAACCAACGGTCTCCTTCTTCTACCTCCCAGCATCTGAGACCTGTCTCTACCCTCACTTGGCAGACCACTGACAGTTTTCCATCTCTGTAGCCCAATTTTGTCTCCTCATAAACCTCCAAATCTAACTGTTGCTCCATTTTGTCTCTTGTTCTGTTACATTCAAATCAAGCAATTTCCTCCTCCTCCAGCATCTACTGGGCAAAATGAAAGCACAGGCAGGACACCTCTACTCTAAGGCCCTTAGACCCACCCCAAACCACAGCAGTCCTGAGGCACAACTGCTGGAGAAGCCTTACCTATTGCAAGACTCAAGTTTGTAAAAATGTGGTTTTCAGAGCTACTGAGCTCAAGCTGACATTCACCAAACATGGGCAAACTGTGTTTTCAGAGATTCATGGCTCTGAAATTTTGTTGGTAGTAGCATATGATCCATTTCTGTAATTTTTGAAATTTACCAAAGAAATCCTGCATTTGAGCCCAATGCCTAAATTTTGGATAAATTGGAAAAAAAACAAAAAATAAAAAGAATGTATCCTGTAAAAGCAAATGCTTGGCAGCTTTCATATTATGCAATGCTCTCAGCCCTACCTACAGTTCAGGGGAGTCATTCCCATTATAGAAAAATTAGTTGAAGTGGTTTGAACACGAGTTGTTCGAAATCCAGCAATAATTAATCCAAGTTCTTCCTTGCAAAATGTATAGGAATCCTTGATTCTCTTTGCAGAGCATAGTTGTCTTGGTTTGAGTAGGTGTGTAATGAGTATCTGGGACAATATGGGAAAGCACATACACAATCAAAATGTCTCAAAGTATTTTATTATGGTTCTGTAAAAAGTTTGTAGGGTTTTTCTTCCAGAGAAGTGTAACCATTTCTCATCTGTAATGTTATTTTTCTAAATCAGGTTTGTCCTGATTGGAGCAGTAGTACTGAATAGCAGAAAAGCCATCATTTTCTTAAGCAGTACTGGCTAAACAAGAGGAAGCATAGTTTGAATGTACATTATGTTT
This sequence comes from Strix aluco, assembly GCF_031877795.1. NCBI lineage: Eukaryota > Metazoa > Chordata > Aves > Strigiformes > Strigidae > Strix > Strix aluco. The sequence continues at coordinate 47,614,916 of NC_133931.1, forward strand.
CCATCAGCTGTGTTGATAGATACCTGTACAGCAACAGAGCAGACAACATTCTAAATAGTTCCATTTAATATGAAATGCTGTGTTTCTGAGACTTTTATGCTAAAATAACTATAAATATTTGGGTACTGTGTTGAAGTTTAAGGCCAAATTATGAGGTTTATGGTGATGATTCTGTAGCTCATTAATCTCTCTTTTGAGACCTTGGCCAAATATGACAAACCTCTGAAAGGTTGATCAGTTGGATCACAGGATTCCCTTCATAAGTAAAACCATGTACTTACTCCTTCAAAAAGCCAATGGTAGTTTTAAATGACAAGAGAATACAACAATGAGCTGACAAGTAAGATGGTTATTCAGTTGTTATGTGTCAAAAAGAAAAGGAAACGACACTTCATAGATTTGCTTTTCCAGCAATTGACAGAAGCTTTCAGTGTGTAATTAAGAAAAGTTAAATAAAGCCCATTTTTAAGAAGGCAAGATTAATGATAGGATATATGAAGTTATACTGTTGCCAAATGAGCAAATGCTTAGCTCTGATTTTATAAGTTAAAACTAAGAAATTAAATTTCTTTATCCAGTACACTGATAATACAGAGAAATGGCACTTTAAATTAATGATTCAACCTTACAACATCATTTTGGGCTATCTGAAGTTTAGTAACCTCCTTCTACCCATTTTAAACATATATCAAAACACAGGTTTAATGATAAACTATTTACATGTTGAAAGCTCCTTTTTGGCAGCTCTTCTGTTTTTGTTGTCACCTGAATTAATTATGGTAGTTCAGAACATCTCTAGTAAACATGCTGATATATCATAGATTATAAACTCATCTGCTGAACTCTTAACCATGGTTGCAAAGTAGATTATTTTATTTAAAGACAGCAGTTCAAAAATTTAGACATTTAATTTAATTATCCTCTCCCAGAAGTATAAGAAGAAATCAGAATCCTAGTGTGAATAGCATTATACTTGCATAAGAAAACTTACAGAAGCATTTTTGCCTCAAACTCAATAATTTTAGTTATAATCACTAACTATGTTTTTGTTTTACAGAACCAGTATGATTTGGAAAAAGAATAAAATTGCTTTTAAAGTACAAAAATAATTATGAACCACTTGAAATGTAATGTCTGTATTTTATTTCTCATCAGAATTCATTAGTGTGTAACATCAATAATTTAGCCCATCATTTGCCAACACTGACTTGGCTCAGTAGTTCAATCATGTAACCCTGTAAACTCACTTTCCATTAAAATGAATGTTGCTGACAAAGGATAACTAAAGAGATACTTCATTTATTAGCTAAAGAGATACTTCATTTATCAACATTTTTAAATTAGGAGTTTGGGACCACAGACACTTAGCTGGATAAATTATTCAAAGGAATCTTTGCATTAGGCCTAAAGATGTTTGTAGAATCAAATACAATGTTATCCAGAATTATAACTGCCTTTCATTTGTGTAACATGTAATTCACAGTATACTATTCCAGAAACCAACAGAGCCACCTGCAGAGAATCAAATGACCTACCGGAATGAAATCCTGACTGTCATGTGCAAAATTATAAAATGTGTAATAGTTATCCTGTATTTTGATTGAGTCAATCAAGCATTTCCCACGGAAAACTCCTTACAAGAAAGTTCTTGCAACAGGCACTATAATCTTCCAAAGTTGCATCTGAGGTATTAAATGCTTTACATTATTTTACTATGTGCAGCTTCTTCAAATCCAGTCCTTATCTTCTCCAAATGCATTTGCTTTAAAAACATTCGGGTTTCGGATGGGACATCTCATCTTGTTGCTTCTTCAGCCTTTTTCCTATTCTTTCTTACCAGAATACTGGCTTCATTTTCTAAACTTCAGTCCTGTTTTTTTTACTAACATGATACACCCTGGACATAAACATTTCTTTTTGAAATAATAGTTACCTGAAGCATGTGAGGACAAAGTTAGGAATAAAATAAAACCCTCTCATATCATGTCTTCTGTCTATGCCTGGGAAGATAGATCTGGAAACCAAATCCTTCCTGAGGACAAATCAGTAAACATCTGTCACAGGATCGACATAACATGGCTGTCATCTGACTGCTTACTCTGGAGGGCTGCTGCTAGCGGTACAGAAGGAACCAATTAAGGACATAAGCAGAAAGCAAACAAAACTGTTACAATACCAGTTTGGTGCAAGCCACCACATTACCATCCAATTTCTCTTACTCTTTTCTATCTAAGTAGAGTGTATATTGTTCCTCTAGAAAGTATTCCTGTCTTTATTCCTTTCTCAAACTTTGCGTTGAAGGTATTCTTAACCTAGAGACAAGAACCACTCCTCCTTCAAGCAATGTTCCAATTAATTCCTGTTACAGTCTCTGTGCTCACAGGCTGTTATAAACACATTCTTATGATACCTCAGGCTGATGAATGAGGGGTCAAATTTAGGTCTTCATTTGCAAGTGTTCTCATAAGAAGTATCTTTTCCAAAATGAATGGGATATTTCTCTGAGCCCAAGCACTGTGGTAACTGAGCATGTATGCAGTGGCAGAATAGAAATATGTATTTGAGACAAAGGAAAATACACTACTGTTGGCTAATTCAGGGGACTGAGAAGCTTTATACAAGATCTTTTTTGTAAATCTTTTTGGGTTTTGTGAGGGGAGAATGGGGTGGAAAGGATTATGCCTTAGAGAACTACTCAGTTCTCAAGAAAAAGTCAAGAAAATGAGAACAGAAGCAGTTGTATTTTAATAGTGCTGTATTTGTCATTCCTATAATATTCAGCAGTGTACAAGGGTCTGCAATCTGTATCATCACTTGACTCAGCATCAGTTTTGGTGCTCCTACTGGCACTGGAGCAATAAGCTGAGAGTTGAAGACTCAGGAAGAGCAGTTTCTTTCTTACACTTAACTCTCCTCCTAAACTGTGGTGGGTCACAGCAGTTTCACTGAGTTGCTTTAGCATGCCAGCTTGTCACAGCTATCATGGAATTTTACTGGAGTATTTTAATTATCTATAATAACTCCAGAAAATACCCTTTTTCATTTGGCACAGATTTTTCAAAGCTATGAGTTTTAGTTTTATTACGATTTCTAAAATAAGAAAATGAAAGAGTACACCAAACAAGGAGATTTTTAATGCTATACTTCACTCCAATTAACCTTTGGGGACTAAGAAGTCTTGCAAAACATACTTAAAACTTGTCCCATTGAAATCAGTAATGAAGTTAGTCTGGCTTCCTTAGGTACAGCACTATTTTCCTCAAGGTGAAGGCAGAACAATCTGAGTCAATATACATACTCTCACTATGTTTTCTTGTAGTTAAACTTTTATTCTGAGAACTAAAATTACATCTGTGTTTTAAAAAGTGGTTTTGTGGTGATAGTTTTGTTATAATCTTGATGGCCTAAGAACAAGGCAGATTTTATAAGGCAAGGCACAATCTTTTATTAGACTGGAAAAATGACAGACTTTTGAGTACACAGCCCTTCCTGTTAGCATCATTTCTTCTATCTCTGATAACTGTCTGGGAAGATGTTGAGCATTACATTCTCAGTTTCAGTGATTTATTCATTGATCATCTAATTATCACTCGGTTTAAAATGTGTATATACAATTGTGCAGCAAAGACTTCCACCTGTATTCTGCTCTTTCTTAGATTTCAATACCTTATTTAACTCACTGTCATAATAATTCTACACATTTTGTAGTGACTCCTTTGACCTATACAGATGTTGAGTCTAACCACTGTTGGTGTTATATTATTACCTTTTTTTTCCATTTATTTCTCATTCTTTTTAATTCCTACTTCTTTCTTCTTAACAGGTAGAGTCTGAAAGATAGGGAAAATTTAGAGGAGATGATAAAGGAAATGTTTTGACTAGATAAATCAGGTTAGTATTTGAGATTAGCAATCTAAAATATCATGATGTTGTCTTCTAAAAGAATTTATAGTTTTTCTTTGTTTTTTCTAACTTTCTCAGTTCCCTATGTCTCAAGGATAAAAAGCCATTTGTTGTCTTTCTTCTGTTGATCATCAAAGAGCTGAGATTTTTCTGTATATAAACCATGAGAATTGTTCATTGTTCTATAGTCACTCAAACAGCATATAATTCTGGAGCTCAATCTGCAGTACCCTGACAGTGTCAGTGTCACCCTGACAGATACAATGCTGCCCAACAGCCACTGAGGTTGAGAAGTCATGCGTCATGCACTTTAGTTTTGCCAATATGATTTCTACCTTACCAAGATCAACAGACAGAAAAGTGGCCTCTTTGGGCTGCCATTTGATTTGGAATAATTTAAGAAACCTTTCAAGTAGACCTGTGTCTTTCAATAGCACTTTCTTATTAGGGAGTACTGAAGATTTTTCCTTTTCAAAACTGAAATAATCTTTTATTGGAGCAAATTAGTGTCAGAAATACAAATTATTTTGGAGCCCAGTCAAATTCCTTTGGGAGCAAGAGAAGCCCATGGAGGGTGTGTGGATGCCCTCTGAAGCAGCATTTGCAGACTTATGTTCCTCCTGTATGATGGAGGCATTGGCAGGATTGTATGCTAATGTCCTTGGGGACATGATGGAGAGAAACCTGAGCAAGCTACTCCATGACTTTCCCCCTACCTGCCACACTCTATGGCTTTGAGTAGTACAAGTTGTCTTTCTGGCTGCTCAGTCCTACAGAGAAGCTTTAACATCTATTTCCAGAGACTATGAATGAATTTTCAAAGTTGTTTGTGGATATATAGCTCTTCTAGCTGTTTCTAGGTTAATGCAAAATCTTCCTTGAGTCTCCTTGTGTGCTACAGGATCAACAGGAGAAATATCTGATGCTGTGGAAACTCAGAAGCATGACTCTGAGATTATAGGGGGGTCTTCTGAAATGTAGGAATGCTTGCTGAAACATGGGGAATTCTGACAAAAATTCTCTTTGGTCTGTTCTCATTTGTCTGTTCTGAGATAGGAAAATGTTAGGAAGAACTATTTCATATGTTTATTCTGCCCTTACACTCTTCTCTACATAGGCTCTCATCATGACCGTTGCTGGGAACAAAACAATGCGTTAGATGGACCATTGGTTTGACTCCATGTTGCAGTTCATATGTTATGGTGTTATGGACAAATGAGAACTTCAACAGTAATATTGCTGGCTTCTAAGGCAATATATGCATTTTCCAATCTGACATTCACATTTTATTTATAGCCCTATCATTATTCCTATATTTTTCTGCATACTTTTCTGATTATCTTGTTGATTTACTATACCTTCACATATTTCAGATATTCTGCATCTGTGTCAAAAGGTGGTTTGCAGCTGTTATCCCTTTTTCCCCCCAGGAAGCACATTAAATTATTTATTTTTGAGGAACTCTTTTCTAAGTAACTTTAAAACGTACCATATGAGAGAACAAGTTTGTACAAAATGTGAATCATAACTGAAGCTGATTACGATCAGGAGTTAATTTTAAAATACTTCCATGTTATAATACTTATCAAACAATAATATTTTGCACATCCAAACTGAAATGTCTAACGGTAAATCTTACAGTAAATTGAGCTTCAAGTGCTGTTTAGGCAGTTATTCTTTGACTACAGGCATGATGTTTCAAGAAAAGAATTTGCATGGCCGAAGTTCATTCCCTGTTCCATCCTTTCCTCCAGCAAATGAGTCCTTCTAAGCCTCCAGACAGAATTGTTATAAAATAGATTTCATCATAAATAATCAAGTTATCTCTTTTTAAAGTTTTGCAGTCTGGCTCAGACATATCCACATGTTGTACCTCGTTGTTCCTGCAATAGGTTAGGTAGAACAGCTGACAAATGAAAAGCCAGCAAGGGCTATTAAGGACTCGGGGCCTGATTTTGATAGTGTTCTGTGTTTTAAATCCATTAGTTTCATTGCAGTTACACCTAATTTATATCTGTGAAAACCAAGCAATAAGTTTGCCTTGTATTTTTAGCCTTTATTTGTAATGATTTGAGAGCTACTAGTATGTGATACTGTCAGACTAATGAAGCAAACTGGAGATGAGTGACCATATTTTATGTTATTGTGTATTTAAAATAAATGTTTTCAGTTTCTAAAATTAGATTTTTTTTTCACTGAAACACTAATAAAGCATATGACTGTCATAAACTTAATTTACTTAGTACATTGTAAAATGCAGCTTTCTTCCTAACAAGCTGAACTTTTTGAAGGAAAAGAGTGGAAATATTCCCATACCCAGTGCTTCATAAACATGTGATTGAAATGGCAACTAGAATAAAATGAAGCGCTTCCTCAGTAACAACTATGCTGAGAATCAAATTGCTGTCCCACTGAAGACTACAGCCTAATTTGAGAATTCATTTTACATGAATGTAATCCATTGATTTAAATCACTCGTGGAAATGAGATCAGAGATGTAATGTACAGGTAGAGATTGTTTTTGTTATTTCAGGAGTGACAGAATATATCCACAGCTCCCAGTTTTCAGTTAATGGGAACCCAGATACATGCTAAACCTTGGCCCTAGACAGATGTACCAGTATCATTTTGTCAATGAGCCAGCACAGAAAATTTTCCTTTAAGACAATTCAATCTAATCTTAAATGTTTTATTAAATTTATTTTGGAATCAAGTCAGTGTCATTAATAAACTATCACTTGATGATTAGTTTTCCCACTTGTAAACATTAGTTATTAAAAATGACATTCAGCTAAATTTACAAGAAATGTTAATATTACCTTCATTTTATTACTAAAAGACAGTAGATCAGATCCAAATAAAAGGTATTGATACTCCAGACAAAATTGTTCTAGTGGTGGTTGTTTTAGTTATAAAAAATCCTCCCAACTGAATCTTGACCTGCACTCAATTCCAGAGCATCTTTAGAAACCGGAACACCAAGAAAAGTGGCACTGATTCCAGTGCTAGTTTCTTTACTGAGTGTAAATTTCAGCAAAGTCTTGGAAAGTCAGATCAGTTAGTCAATGAAATAATCTTAGCAGTCTCTCTTCCTTTTCTGTCATCTTTCTTACAAGTTTTGTCCACTTAGATGTTTCACCCCAAATCTCATAGTTTCTGCAGTTTGGCTACAGCACCATTACACTCCTGCCTTTCTTAAGGATAGTGGCCCAGTGTATTTACTTTACATTTACGTTTATGTTTCTGTCCCCACATTCACAGGCATACATCACATTCTCCCATTTTTATACTCTGGAGAGCACCTCTCTAATGAGCTGCACTGCTGCAAATAGTTTCCAGTTTACTCCAGATACACTGGATAAAAAAACACACACAAAGAATGACAATTCTATGTTAAGAGTATGGAGAAGGGGCCCAGAAAGGCTGATCCTTATTTGCGAGTTGCCCTCAGGATCAAGAAAGTCTCTGGCCCTGGTTTATTTAGCAGGGATAATATTGCCAATGTTTGCCAAAATACCTTTTTCACACTGTATGTTGTCACAGGGAAGGGAAGGGAAGGGAAGGGAAGGGAAGGGAAGGGAAGGGAAGGGAAGGGAAGGGAAGGGAAGGGAAGGGAAGGGAAGGGAAGGGAAGGGAAGGGAAGGGAAGGGAAGGGGAAGGGGAAGGGGAAGGGGAAGGGGAAGGGGAAGGGGAAGGGGAAGGGGAGGGAAGGGGAGGGAAGGGGAGGGAAGGGGAGGGAAGGGGAGGGAAGGGGAGGGAAGGGAAGGGAAGGGAAGGGAAGGGAAGGGAAGGGAAGGGAAGGGAAGGGAAGGGAAGGGAAGGGAAGGGAAGGGAAGGGAAGGGAAGGGAAGGGAAGGGAAGGGAAGGGAAGGGAAGGGAAGGGAAGGGAAGGGAAGGGAAGGGAGGGGGAAGGGGAAGGGGAAGGGGAAGGGGAAGGGGAAGGGGAAGGGGAAGGGGAAGGGGAAGGGGAAGGGGAAGGGGAAGGGAAG